>NC_079217.1:62447049-62527049 GCF_029633865.1 Lampris incognitus | reverse complement strand
TAATCAGTAAAACAACAACCACGGGACGGCCTTTCTGAATCACCGACAAACATTATCTGATTCCCCGCTGGGCTGCATTCAAACCCACTTGGAATGTAATCATGTCAGGAAGTAGTCTCTTTTGGGGGGGGGGGGGGGGGGCATGAAAAGGTTGCCATACCCAACTTTCTAAACCGGGAGGGAAACGTCCATCGCCGGTTTGAATCCCCGCGTTACCGCCGGCTGGGTCGGAAGTCCCTTACAGAAGCCGGACGTGGGTATGTGTCCTGGTCGCTGCACTAGCGCCTCCTCTGGTCAGTCAGAGGAGGCGGGGAGGGGGAACTGGGGGGGAGTAGCGTGATCCTCCCACACGCTACGTCCCCCTGGTGAAACTCCTCACTTGTCAGGTGAAAAGAAGGGGCTGGCGACTCCACGTGTATGGGAGGGAGGAGGCATGTGGTAGTCTGCAGCCCTCCCCGGATCGGCAGAGCGGGTGGAGCAGAGACCGGGACGGCTCGGAAGAGTGGGGTAACTGGTCGGTCAATGGCCTACATCAGGGACAGGCGACGTGGTCCAGAAAGGTCCGGTGTGGGTGCAGGTCTTTGTTCCAACCAAAGAGTTACACACCTGAGTCTACAAACCAAGGTCCTTAGCAAAGACTATTGGTTGACTAATAGAATCGGGTGTAACTGCTTGGTTGGAACAAAGACCTGCACCCACACCGGACCTTTCTGGACCATGTTGCCTATCCCTGGCCTACACGGTGTGTGTGTTTGTTGTGTAAGCGCATATATATATAGGTGTGTGTGGTGGGTAGTTACTTGTACAGCTGTATTTAATTTCCTGTGACAGCATGTGGGAGCCAGCATTAACTAACTAGTAGTCTCCAGAATCACTGCAAAAACTGAACTGGGTTTTTTTTTTTGTTCCGTTTTTCGGTCTCGATCCTTCCATTCAGATGCAGGTCATGTGTGGAAACTTGCACAAAGTCACAACTGCAAAGATCACTCAGCAAATCGATCCACACCAGCCACCCTCCAAAGCATCTTGCACCTCCGGCTGTGGTTGACCAGAACCGCTCGCTTGCTTTAAGTCTGCCGTGGCCTCGGCAAGTGGGCTCAAGTTGTTGTCGTCCAGGGAGAAGCCGTGCTACAAGATGGCACCGACTCCTACGGGATCAGCAGGCTAGTCGCCATCAGTGTATTACATCACCAATTCAAAGGTCATCGCCCTCACACTCATAGGGTGAAATGGAAAACCTCCTGGCTAACTCAGGTAAACAAACATGTACAGGTTGAGGGGACCGGTCTACAAAAACCACTGGACTCAAACACAAGCTATTCGGTCCCTAGGTACGGGCTCCAAATAGTGTTGGTGCGATATGGAAAATAATATCATGATAATCAAATTATCAAGTATAATATCAAAACAACACTAGCTTTCAAATAATACTCCCTCAAATATGGCAGACCTCACTTTGCGAGAAACGTTGGTCCACAGACTCACAGTATCGTTACTTGAGACTAAACCTTAACCCCAGTAACGGCGACCTGCTGTCCAGCCCTGGCACAGAGCTCCTACACTTTCAACGACGCCCGCACCAAAAGTGATGCGAGGTCATGCACCCTGACAGAAAGGGATGATAATGCGAGTTTTTCTGCAGAAAGAACCTTGTAAGCCTGTGTCAACATCTCGTTTCCGTGTTCAAAAGCTCTTAGTTTCTGTACTTGTTCCAGCACGTTGCTATGCTACTGCTACGCACACGGTGTCTGCATGTCCTCCCCGCGTCTGCGTGGGCTTCCTCCCACCGTCAGGAACAGGCATGTCAGGGTTAATACTCCCGTCTGTGTCCCTGACCGACGCACGACAGCGAGACCCGGAGGTGGTCCCCGGGCCCTGCAGCAGAGCGCTGCTCCCAGTGTGTGCTGGGACGGATTAAATGCACCACGGGGATTAATAGAGTACATCTTATCTTGGGCTGACGTCCCGTCTTACTGACGATTATGAAAACAAAAAACCACTGTTTATCAAATATGACGGTTTTTGATGCTTTGCAATCAACGGCAATAATAAACTGACACAAAAAGGGCATTATTAAAGTGGTAATCTCAACGATTTCCACTGCCAAGTCAATTTTATTTGCATAGCCCATTATCACAGATTTGCCTCAGGGGGCTTTACAGCAACACAACATCCTGTCCTTAGACCCTCACATCGGGTAAGGAACAACTCCCTAATAAAACCTTTAACGGGGGGGGAAAAAAATAGAGAGAAACCTCAGGGAGAGCAACAGAGGAGGGATCTCTGTCCCAAGATGGACAACGTGCAAAGGATTTTGTGTGTACACAATTTACACTACGCAAGATTGAAAGAGGAGAACAGAATTATCAAATTTATGAAGAATATGACGAGGAGGACGCCAAGCAGTGTCCAGACACCACCAGAACAGCCCAGGACCTGAGCCACGTGACCACCATCACCATGTAGACCTGACAGGAGGGACAGACTACACATGCGCACACAGGATTTCCACTGTCCTGTCCTATCTTTGGCGCTTCGCTGTGGTCCACCAGAGACAAAGTTCCACCTATCCTCTCTGGTGGACTAATCACTGCTAGCTAGCCAAGTAAATGTCCGCTACTATCGTGTGTTAATGTACCATCTTTGTTGGACCAAGCAGAGCTCGTCCCCAGTTGGTGCACCAGAGAGGAAGTTCCACCTATCCCCCCTGGTGGACCAATCACTGCTAGCTAGCCAAGTACATGTCCACTACTATCGTGTGTTAACGTACCATCTTTGTTGGACCAACTAGAGCTCGTCCCCAGTTGGTGCACCAGAGAGGAAGTTCCACCTATCCCCCCTGGTGGACCAATCACTGCTAGCTAGCCAAGTACATGTCCACTACTATCGTGTGTTAATGTACCATCTTTGTTGGACCAAGCAGAGCTCGTCCCCAGTTGGTCCACCAGAGAGGAAGTTCCACCTATCCCCCCTAGTGGACCAATCACTGCTAGCTAGCCAAGTACATGTCCACTACTATCGTGTGTTAATGTACCATCTTTGTTGGACCAAGCAGAGCTCGTCCCCAGTTGGTGCACCAGAGAGGAAGTTCCACCTATCCCCCCTGGTGGACCAATCACTGCTAGCTAGCCAAGTACATGTCCACTACTATCGTGTGTTAATGTACCATCTTTGTTGGACCAAGCAGAGCTCGTCCCCAGTTGGTGCACCAGAGAGGAAGTTCCACCTATCCCCCCTGGTGGACCAATCACTGCTAGCTAGCCAAGTACATGTCCACTACTATCGTGTGTTAATGTACCATCTTTGTTGGACCAAGCAGAGCTCGTCCCCAGTTGGTGCACCAGAGAGGAAGTTCCACCTATCCCCCCTGGTGGACCAATCACTGCTAGCTAGCCAAGTACATGTCCACTACTATCGTGTGTTAATGTACCATCTTTGTTGGACCAAGCAGAGCTCGTCTCCAGTTGGTGCACCAGAGAGGAAGTTCCACCTATCCCCCCTGGTGGACCAATCACTGCTAGCTAGCCAAGTACATGTCCACTTCTATCGTGTGTTAATGTACCATCTTTGTTGGACCAAGCAGAGCTCGTCTCTGGTTGGTCCACTAGAGAGGAGGTTCCACCTATCCTCTCTGGTGGACCAATCACTGCTAGCTAGCCAAGTAAATGTCCGCTACTATCGTGTGTTAATGTACCATTTTTGTTGGACCAAGCAGAGCTCGTCCCCAGTTGGTACACCAGAGAGGAAGTTCCACCTATCCCCCCTGGTGGACCAATCACTGCTAGCTAGCCAAGTGAGCTGAATCATAATTTTACCAGTCTGCGACAGATGAAAAAGTTCGAGACCGTCACTTTAGGTGGTATTGTCAAGCAGCTTAATTGATAAGCTGCACCTTGTAGCCACCGTTTGAACTCCTGACAATATCAAATCCTACCCTGCATGTATAATGCTCTCTGAAGAATGATCTGCAGCTCTGGTTACACCTCTCTCTCTCTCTCTGTGAACCTGTCTGGGTGTGTGCATACAGATATCCATCAGCCTAATGTACAGTAAAATGAGGATAAAGACAGCAGGAGCGCTGTAGTCAGTAAATCACTCGGGGAGATAATGTTTTCTTTTTAACTCCATCGTGCCTCAACATGCTTCCAGAAACGGCTGAGAGACCAACCCAACCAACTGTGTGGCAGGCTGATCTGCACCATGCCGCACCAATACCCCTCTGGTCTGCTCATGTTCACTTTACTGGTCAAGTCAGGAAAAAGTCTGTAGTTTGTCCTTCACAGGACTTTTTTTTTTAAGGGTACTGGAGCGCAACAAACCAGAGCAGAGCTTCTGGATCTGTGGACAGGGAAGGACGGAGCGCTCGGGGTGCGATTTTCTGAATGAAGTGTCATCCCTTTCAGACAGCTCAGTTTCTTTGGGTAGTTGTTAGAACCGATTAAAAATGGGAATTTTATCACCCACTTAAAAGGATGATTAAACACAATGATCAGTCAGCAATGTAAGAATATTCAAGGCAGGGGTGTCCGGGTAGCGTAGCGGTCGATTCAGTTGCCTACCAACAGGGGGCTCGCCGGTTCGAATACGTGTTACCTCCGGCTTGGTCAGGCATCCCTACAGAAAGAATTGGCTGTGGCTGCGGGTGGGAAGCCGGATGTGGGTATGTGTCCTGGTCCCCACACTAGCGCCTCCTCTTGTCGGTTGGGGCGCCTAGCGTGATCCTCCCACGCGCTACATCCCCCTGGTGAAACTCCTCACTGTCAGGTGAAAAGAAGCGGCTGGTGACTCCACATGTATCGGAGGAAGCATATGATAGTCTGCAGCCCTCCCTGGATCGGCAGAGGAGGTGGAGCAGCGGCTGGGACAACTTGGAAGATTGGGGTAATTGGCCAGGTACAATTGGGGAGAAAAATCACAAAAAAAAAAATACTATAATACATACAAAAATAATACATCGTATCAGCTTCCTTTTGTTTTTACATGAGATCCCCCCCCCCCCATAGGAATACTCCATTTACCCCTCCAAAGAAGAATCTTTCCGGAGCATCAGCCCCGATCTATCCTCACTTCCCGTTCCTTTATGTTGTCATTTCCACAACCAGGAAGTCCTGGAGAGAGACATTTGTCAGTTTGTTTCGTCTTATTTTGGATATAATCTAGTCATTTGACCAGGGATATAATCTCCGGGACTAAAGTGTAAGAGTGTGTGTATCGAAGTGGAGTCTATGCCAGCACTGCCAGATGTTGACCTACAGCCATGCTGGTCTCTGGAGAGACTGGCCAGATTGGGGACAATTTTGCCAGTGCTATGAATTCCATAAACAACCACTCTTCCCACATGCTGCTACAGAGATTCAGCCTGACATGATACCTACCATGTGACGCGATATCTACCATGTGACGTGATACCTACCATGTGACATGATACCTACCATGTGACGTGATACCTACATTTCACCTGGTTCGTCCGTTACTGAAGGACGTCTTTCCATATAAGAAAATGAATAATGACGATGAGAAACATGTTTTCTAAGATCATATACACACACACACACCATTGTAAAAAACAAATATCTAGTCACGCATCTGTTTTATCTATTAAACCCTCCTCGACATGAGAACAACACATTACAGGCATGTTCTTGACCTTTGAAACCAGAGCCAAGACCTGGATTGCACCATAAAGTAAAGTAATAAAGTGGGATCGGCTGGGGGGGGGGGGTGCTTGGTCTGCTGCATCCGGTGGGCCCAAGGACCAAGCTCACATGGAGCTGCGCCCGAGGAGGAAGCACCGAGGGCGGTCTGACAGGACGCGGGGCAGGCTAAGCTAACTGCTAGGTTAGCAGTTAGCTAAGTTAGTTCAGATATATGTTTTAGTTGGTATATGTGTTCTTGTAGTTTCTGGATGTGGGTTTTTGTCTTCACGCCGCACTGCTGTGGGCCGGGGGAAATGATATTTCCTTTCATTTCTCGTACAGAAGTACATGAAAGGAAAGGACAAATAAAGTAGCAAAAACTGAAAAGTGTAGCGATCATCAGCGGCGGGCCTAAAATACACTCCCAAACTACAGGCACGGTCCATTCCGACTCTCCGCATATCTGAATAAAGGTCCGCCAGTGACGTGAGCGACGTGACTCTATCTCTAGACGAGACCTTGAGAAACGAGGTGGCACGCTAGCCTAGCCGGCGGCTTTACGCCTCGGGTCTGAAACGGCGCCGCTGAGAAGCCTTCGCTCCGCGTGGTTTAACCGCCTCTTTCCTCTCAACGACCCCTTCTTTTATTGAATACTCTCTCTCGGTTATATCGCAGGTCTGAAGCGATCCAGCCAAAAATACCACACTGTGAACACTGTAGCCATGGCTCCCAGCCCAGAGGTACCCGCTGTACACACACACACACACACACACACACTACAACTATCAGCGGGCTGTAACTATGGTAACCGGATCATGCCTGGACATTTCTGCACTTGTTGGACACATCTGGACTGAGCCATGCAGTAGCACTGTGTGTGTCCATGTCTGTGTGTGTGTGAATGTGTGTGTGTGTGTCATCTGGACACACACACACACACACACACACACACCTCCAAAATAGTGTGAGTTCAGAGAAAGTGGGCTAACTCAATTATGTATAGTATGTAAAACTAGCCACAGCTGCACCCCAGCTCTATCATGACAACACATCATCCTACAGTCATGACATCATATCATCCTACCGTCATGACATATCGTCCTACCATCATCATATCATCCTACAGTCGTGACATCATATCATCCTACCGTCATGACATCATATCGTCCTATAGTCATGACATCATATCGTCCTATAGTCATGACATCATATCGTCCTACCGTCATGACATATCATGCTACCGTCATGACATATCGTCCTACCGTCATCTTATCATCTACCGTCATGACATATCATCCTACAGTCATGACATCATACCATCCTACAGTCATGACATATCGTCCTACCGTCATCTTATCATCTACCGTCATGACATATCATGCTACCGTCATGACATATCGTCCTACCGTCATCTTATCATCTACCGTCATGACATATCGTCCTACCGTCATCTTATCATCTACCGTCATGACATATCATCCTACAGTCATGACATCATATCATCCTACAGTCATGACATATCGTCCTAGTCATGACATCATATCATCCTACAGTCATGACATCATATCATCCTACCGTCATGACATATCGTCCTACCATCATCATATCATCCTACAGTCGTGACATCATATCATCCTACTGTCATGACATCATATCGTCCTATAGTCATGACATCATATCGTCCTATAGTAATGACATCATATCGTCCTACCGTCATGACATATCATCCTACCGTCATGACATATCGTCCTACCGTCATCTTATCATCTACCGTCATGACATATCATCCTACAGTCATGACATCATATCATCCTACAGTCATGACATATCGTCCTAGTCATGACATCATATCATCCTACCGTCATGACATCATACCGTCCTATAGTCATATCATATCGTCCTACCATCATGACATCATATCATCCTACAGTCATGACATCATATCATCCTACAGTCATGACATCATATCATCCTACAGTCATGACATCATACCGTCCTATAGTCATGATATCATATCATTCTACCGTCATGACATCATATCGTCCTATAGTCATGATATCATATCATCCTAGTCATGACATCATATCGTCCTATAGTCATGATATCATATCATCCTACAGTCATGACATCATATCATCCTACCGTCATGACATCATATCGTCCTATAGTCATGATATCATATCATCCTACAGTCATGACATCATATCATCCTACCGTCATGACATCATATCGTCCTATAGTCATGACATCATATCATCCTACCGTCATGACATCATATCGTCCTATAGTCATATCATCCTACCGTCATGACATCATATCGTCCTACCATCATATCATCCTACAGTCATGACATCATATCATCCTAAAGTCATAATAATGTATCATAGAAAAACAATGATATTGAGTGTGTATGATTTAATGTGCATTAGATTTGTGCAAAAATGACAAACAATTATGCATTTATCTCTCTCTCACTCACACACACACACACACACACACACAGACACACACCAGTAGTCCATGATGTGCAGCTAAGAGGGGCCTGTGTTTGTTTAGCTGAAAAGTGTTTACCAGCTGCCACAGGCAGACGAACCCACAGCTATGTGACCCTGCTGGAAACAGGAGAGAAAAAAAACCCTCATTTCCCCGCTTCAATCACCCCCACCCCCCACAATCACACACCAAACCAGAACAGTACCTCCACCCATCTCACACATACACGGACCTGACAGTAGACATACCAAACGCAGGTCGGTCATATTAGGAAAAAACTGATTCTGGGGGAAAACACTGCCAGGAAATGGAGGAGGAGGGGGGGGGGGACCCCGCATCTGCCGTCAGACAGCGACTACGTCACTAAATCTGCACGCTTTTATGACCGTCGACGGTGCGGCCGACCTGCCGCCGCGGGTCAGGAAGATGGCGGCACGGCCGCATGTTTGGCGCCAACTCTTAAAAGGGCGCCAGGACGGCCCGCTAACTCTCAGCGCTGTGCTTCTTATGATCAACCCATAGCATATATATGTATATATATATATGTATGTATATGTGTATATACGTATGTATATGTATGTATGTATGCATGTATATATATATGTGTGTATATGTATGTATGTATATATGTATGTATATACATGTATGTATATATGTATGTATGTATATATGTGTGTGTATGTATGTATCTATATATATGTATGTATGTATATATATATGTATGTATGTATGTATCTATCTATCTATATATGCATGTATTTATGTTATATATATAACATAAATACATAAATACATAAATACATACATACATACATACATACATACATACATGTATGTATGTACGTATGTATGTATGTATACGAATTAAACCCATGCTTTTAGGTTGCCGGGGGAAAACCCCCGCATGTTCCTTCAGCACATATTTCCTCCGCTGCGCCGTTTGTGTTTGTTTTCCAGAGGGGGTGTTTGTGCTTCCAGCGGAACGTCAACATGCGCGCTGGCGGCCCACCAAAAGGGAAATTCTCAGCCCCCATTGTTGCCAATTTCAATTCATCGGTGGGAAATGCCATTGGCTAATCCTCACAACTATGCACAATAGCTGCAAAAGCGGGCCCACAAACAGGGGCACAATTAGCAGAAACGCCAGCGTTGTGTCCCGCCGTCAAGCGCATCCAGGGATTTATGACATTCCTGCGCCGCCCCGTTTCCCAACAGTCCCTACAACTCCGCTCCCCAAGTGCGGCACCTCCCGCGCGCACACAAACACGTTAAAAGGAGCGGGGGTGGGGGGGGGGGGTGCAGCACCTGGCGGGACGGTGACGGTGCGAGGGTTCCGGAGTTTGAGTCCGCATTGGGCGGACCGGCCCGCCCGCCGTTCCCCCTCACGGCGGCCGCGAGGACAGCCGGGCCCTAACCGGGTCAGACGCCACAAGTGGTCGCGAGCTAAAGCGCTACCCCGCATTCTTCCGGGGTAATGGAGCATTTTGTTAACGTGCCGGCTCGGCGGGCCGAGATGACGACAGGGGGGGCTCGCTCTCGCGACACGGAGGCCGCCATGGAACCGGGTCAACGGGCTGAGAGGGCCCAGAGCTCTCCCTTTAAGGAGGAGGAGCTGGGGCCTCCGGGTAGCGTAGTGGTCTATTCCAGCGCCTACCAACACGGGGATCGCCGGTTCGAATCCCCGTGTTACCCCCGGCTCGGTCAGGCGTCCCCCCCCATCCGTCCATTAACCAAACGGCTTATCCCGCTCTCGGGGTGGCGAGGAGGCTGGAGCCGATCCCAGCAGTCACTGGGCGGCAGGAGGGGGAGACACCCTGGACAGGCTGCCAGGCCATCACACCGGTCAGCCGTCCCTACAGACACACCTGGGCGTGTCTGCGGGTGGGAAGCCATATGTGGTTGTGTGTCCTGGTCACTGAACTAGCGCCTCCTCTGGTTGGTCGGGGTGCCTGTTCAGGGAGGGGCTGGAGGGCAAAGCGTGCTCCGCTCACGCGCTACTTCCCCCTGGTGAAACTCCTCACTGTCAGGTGAAAAGAAGCGCCTGGCGACTCCGCGTGTACCGGAGGAGGCGTGTGGTAGTCTGGCAGCACCTCTCCGGATCAGCAGAGGGGGTGGAGCAGCGACCGGGACGGCGCGGAAGAGCGGGGTAATTGACCGGGTACAATTGGGGCGGGAAAAAAAAAAAGATGTCAGATCACATTCTTGGACATCTGCTTCCTCTTGATTTGAATTTGCTTGTGTTGTCCAATTTGTTGTTGTTCACATCACTGAACATTAGGGGTCAGAGTTCAGGGGGGGAAATTGAGCAAGAACGCCACAAAAACAACTACCTCTGGGGACTTTATTTACATCCCCTCTGTGCTAAGTCAATTTTTGCCCCCAGATGAGGATTCATCCTACTCCTCCGCCCCTCCACCCAAACCCCCAACCCACCCCCTCATCACCACCACACTGACCACATCTGCAGTCCTGCATAGACCCCAAACCCCCCCCCTTTTTTTTAGGTCAGGCCAAAAACAGACGCCCTGCCCCCTTAAATGAAAGCCCCCTGCACCCCCCTCCCCCTGGCCTAGCTGGCTATAATGGGCCACCAAAGGAATGTTTCCCCCAACAAGCTCCCTCACTGTGGGCGGAGGAGAGAGGAAAACAGACAGGCGGAGTAGAAGAAAAGACAGAGAGGGAGTAGAGAGGAAGAGGGAAACAGAGAGGGGTCAAATTCCATTCTGCTCCGTCTTTCAGCTGGCCGCTTGGCTGGCTGGCTGGCTGGCTGGCTGGCTGACTAACAGACTGGTTCTCATTTCGAAGTCAGGGAGCTGATTCTGGATCCCAGTCAGCTGCACATTAGTGGGAAATGAGGGCTTCCCCTGTGGCATTTTATCGAACCCAACCCCGTTTGAATCCCCAGTGCTGAAGATCTTAGAGACAAAACCGCCGGAAAAAAAAAAAAAAAGCTAGCTTGTTTTTCCTTCGCCGGCGTCCCGGCCCCCTTTGGCCGGTCAACCGCGACTGACAGAGGAGAACAAAAATCAACTGCGTCATCGGTGCCGGCGTGGACGTGCCCGCATGACGCCGTCACCCGGTGAATCCGCGCTCGAGATGTCATGACCTTTTCACTCTCGTACTGCACACGGTTGCCGCGGTAACCGAAGGCGGGCGTAGCGCAAAGGATGGACTTCGAGAATAAAAACTCCCAATAAAAGATTCGTTTAAACGGGGCGTTCACCGATCCCTGGTATTTTTTTTCCCCCTATTCAGAACCGGTTCCAAAACAGAACCGGCCATCCAACCCCAACCCTGCCCACGTCTGACCCAGGATCACACCCACCCTCCCCACAGGAAACGACCGGCTGCCCAAAGCACGACGAATACCAACTTTCACAAACACCCATCGACCCCCCAAGGCCTGACGCGAAGTGGGTCTGCGGAGCCGGCCGGGTCTTCCTGCGCACCGATCAGCCAAACAATAGGGTGCAAGGTAGGAGTCAATCTAAGACGACACCTCGGAGTCAGCTGAAGGGGATCTTGGTCAACGGCGGATCAAAGGGTCGAGCAGATTAAATCTAATCTCTATCAAGAGGGCCGCAACCCAGCACACAGACGTCACGGTGATAACGACGTTAAGCCTATTGTTTCCGATAGCCCGCATGAAAGCGGGAGAATAGAAAAGAAAACAAAACTCTATTCAACTGGATACATTTTTGATCCAATACTGAAACTGTAGAGGAACCCGCTTGACGGCGCCGGAACGGTGGCTGCGTTCACTGCAGTAAAAAAAAAAAAAAGTGAATTCCTGCCATATCCACCACACCCCAAGCAGGTCGGTCCTGCCGCGCCGTTATCGGCCAATCGCGTCACACGCAGAGAATAACCGGCCAATCAAAACAATCGCTCTCGGGCTTCTACACAATGCCTCGTCTGTCAATTGTTGTTGCCGTTTGGCTAGCGGGCTACCAGGTCAACCTTCTTCAAACAATTCGAGCTACCTCCACTCTTGGTAGGGGAGGCAGGTGAAGGATAAGCTGATTTGGGGGGGGGGGGGGGAGAGAAGTGGTGGGCCTGCTTCTGAGACAGCTTCGGTGACGACGGCACAATGCGGTCGTTTTACCCGTTCGTCCAGGCACAAATGTCACTCGGCCCTCCTACAACAAGGCAGGCCAATTTGTGCAGGCCCTGCCTCCCTGCAAGGCCTCAAGCATGCTAAAGTAGGAGGGGACCCAACAAGCTAGCACTGTGCCCTGCTGCCCACCGTGGCAGCAGTAGAGGACGGGGGGTGTGTGTGTGTTTGTGTGTGTTTGTGTTGCAAGTCTGGGCACTAGCGGGTTGGGTCAGAGGAGTGAAGGCTAATGCCTTATGAAGCTGCATAACGCAACATTAGCAGGCGCGCACATAGTACAGCTATGCTGACCTGTAGACACCAGTAACGGCTCTGGGGGACATGACGTCAGGAGAACAGCCAGTTTCTCCACTACTCCACATCTCCCAATACACTTCTTCAATAATAAAAAAGGGCAGGAGGACTGCAATAGTCCAGCTCCAATCACAGCCATGCCAACAAGGTAGGGAGACGGCTCTCCTCCCCATAGGGAAATGAAGACCAGATAGACATCGCCCAGTTAATAACCACGGCCGATTCTCCCGCCGGGTCACGATAAGCAGCGCCGCCTCATCTACCTCCGCACTCCTGGCTGCGTTTTGTGCTCGCACACGAAAGCGGAGACGCATCAGGACGCTAAAATGAGGCGGTGCAACGTGACCCCCCCCCACCCCACCCCACCCCACATCTCAATTCTTTGGTCTGCGTTGCGATTGCGCGTCCGTAGTAAAAACTGTCCTTTAACTCGAGCTCAAACCAAGCCACACACCAACTGCCGACACAGATCAGGATGACAAATGTAAAATGTTGTGTTGTGCGTTAAATTTATACTACACTCCCCCCCGCCCCCCCCCCCAGAACGTGATACGCCGAGACCAAAGCCAATTTACTACATTTCATCAACTTTTATTATCGAGATTAGAGCGATAACCCGTCTCTATGGAGGCCGATTGATAAAATCAACTGTGACCAACTTGCCTTTCTAAGATTTATCCACCCACTCTAAATCAGTTATACCGGCGGTCCTCAATCAGGTCCTCGGGCGCCGCCGCCGCCGCCGCCGGTTTTCTGCATGTTCTTCCAGGTAGTCAGTTACATTCGCCTGTTGTTCCGGGTGTGAACCCTCCCAGGTCGGGGGGGCTGGAATAACTGGAACGGCGGGCGAATGTAACGAAACCGCCTGGTGGCATAGAAAACCTGCAGTACTGGCGGCACACGAGGACCTGAGTGAGAACCACTCGGCTGCACACAGACTGTCCCGGAGACATGTTTCCATGCACGCCCAGAAAAAAAACCACACACAAACCGAAGAAGTGGCGTCACCGCGCACTTTGACTTGCCCCAACTCGAGGGCCGTCTCAGCAGTGACGGAGCCGATTATGTGCTGGCCGGGCAGGGAGCTCCACCAGTGTCAAGTAAACTAGGCCCGTCTGACCCGGGGGTTCACTCGAGGAGTAAAGAAGCACATTAAGTGACAACATTCCAGCCCCGCTGTAGACAAGCCGTGCACAACTGGCCGGAAAAAGAAGTTAAAACCACAGCAGTTGCGCGGTTTTCCTGAACGTGGCTGGTAAGTTCTGGATAGGCTGCAAGGTGTACACACTTCTCGTCCTCTCCTTCCTCACACAGCATGACTCATGGATAACAGGTAAAGTTCAGAAACCAAACCCTGCCGTCACACTTGGCTCGGACTAGTGCAGGGTGATAGGGGGGGGGGGGGGGGAGTGTTATCACGATCATCATAGGGAATCACAATATCTGCTTAAATAATCAAAAAATACCATATCTAAGAATCAGGTTTGAGGTTCATCACATTGAACTGTTTGGTACAACGTCAAAAGCAAAACCAGTTCTCAAATAACACTCCTCCGGCTACTTCAGACCCGATTTTGTGGAAAATTTTGGGTACGGCACCGCTGAAAAGGTGATGAACGGTGATGTTGAATAACTGCCCAGCTGCCCTTTTCCCCCCTAAACACAATAAGTAGCACAGCGAGGGCGACTACCCCACAGGCACAGCCCCCCTGCCTCCATCACAGCAGGGCCAGCAGAGGAGCCGATACTTCAGACTGGGCCCGGCAGGTCCAGCAGACGAGCTCATACTTCGGACTGGGCCCGGCAGGTCCAGCAGAGAAGCTCAAACTTCGGACTGGGCCCGGCAGGTCCAGCAGAGAAGCTCATACTTCGGACTGGGCCCTGCAGAGAAGCTCATACTTCGGACTGGGCCCGGCAGGTCCAGCAGAGAAGCTGATACTTCGGACTGGGCCCGGCAGGTCCAGCAGAGAAGCTCAAACTTCGGACTGGGCCCGGCAGGTCCAGCAGAGAAGCTGATACTTCGGACTGGGCCCGGCAGGTCCAGCAGAGAAGCTCAAACTTCGGACTGGGCCCGGCAAGTCCAGCAGAGAAGCTCATACTTCGGACTGGGCCCGGCAGGCCCTGCAGAGAAGCTCAAACTTTGGACTGGGCCCGGCAGGTCCAGCAGAGAAGCTCAAACTTTGGACTGGGCCCGGCAGGCCCTGCAGAGAAGCTGCTACTTCGGACTGGGCCCGGCAGGTCCAGCAGAGAAGCTCATACTTCGGACTGGGTCCAGCAGAGAAGCTGATACTTTGGACTGGGCCCGGCAGGTCCAGCAGAGAAGCTCACACTTCGGACTGGGCCCGGCAGGTCCAGCAGAGAAGCTCATACTTCGGACTGGGCCCGGCAGGGCCAGCAGAGAAGCTCAAACTTCGGACTGGGCCCGGCAGGTCCAGCAGAGAAGCTCATACTTCGGACTGGGCCCTGCAGGGCCAGCAGAGAAGCTCATACTTCGGACTGGGCCCTACAGAGAAGCTCAAACTTCGGACTGGGCCCGGCAGGTCCAGCAGAGAAGCTCATACTTCGGACTGGGCCCTGCAGAGAAGCTCATACTTCGGACTGGGCCCGGCAGGTCCAGCAGAGAAGCTGATACTTCGGACTGGGCCCGGCAGGTCCAGCAGAGAAGCTCAAACTTCGGACTGGGCCCGGCAGGTCCAGCAGAGAAGCTGATACTTCGGACTGGGCCCGGCAGGTCCAGCAGAGAAGCTCAAACTTCGGACTGGGCCCGGCAAGTCCAGCAGAGAAGCTCATACTTCGGACTGGGCCCGGCAGGCCCTGCAGAGAAGCTCAAACTTTGGACTGGGCCCGGCAGGTCCAGCAGAGAAGCTCAAACTTTGGACTGGGCCCGGCAGGCCCTGCAGAGAAGCTGCTACTTCGGACTGGGCCCGGCAGGTCCAGCAGAGAAGCTCATACTTCGGACTGGGTCCAGCAGAGAAGCTGATACTTTGGACTGGGCCCGGCAGGTCCAGCAGAGAAGCTCACACTTCGGACTGGGCCCGGCAGGTCCAGCAGAGAAGCTCATACTTCGGACTGGGCCCGGCAGGGCCAGCAGAGAAGCTCAAACTTCGGACTGGGCCCGGCAGGTCCAGCAGAGAAGCTCATACTTCGGACTGGGCCCTGCAGGGCCAGCAGAGAAGCTCATACTTCGGACTGGGCCCTACAGAGAAGCTCAAACTTCGGACTGGGCCCGGCAGGCCCAGCAGAGAAGCTCCCACTTCGGGCTGGGCCACCATCATGGCTGAGATGAACGCCCCGGCATTTCCAGCAGACAACATGGCTGGTTGTCAGCAAGCCACCGACGTGCCAGCTCAGGAACGCGCAGCAACCAGACGCGGGTTCGAGTTTGCGCAAGCCGCGCATTCCGTTAATGACTGACAGGTTCGACTTCCCCTTCTTGCAGAAAAGGGAAACTTTGCCCCGCGTCGCCCTCTGGATAAACACGTACAAAGGGCACGCCGCTTGAATAGCCAACTATGGGAGGTGGGGGGGGGGGGGGGTGAAATCGGGGAGCTGAAGTTTCGACCCCGCGGTTTGTTTGACGGCTTTCAACGACAGGAATGTTTAATAATGCTGAGTGGTTATAATAAAAACAAGACGCGTGAATGCTCGGCATGCTGTCACTCCACCGGCAGGAATGCTAATCATCCGGCTGCTGCGCCGAGCCGGGGGGGGGGTGGGTGGGGGGCTCCGCGTAGCCTCGTTAGCATCACACGCCCTCCCGTCACCGGGCACCGGAGAGGGGATACGAGGGTTCCAACCCGATGTCCGGTGGGTGGTGGGGGGCAATATAACGTGTCTGAAGAAGAAGGGGAAGGGAGGAAGGGGGGGGGGAGAAAATAGGGGCCTTGCTTGCTGGTGCACAACCCAAACTAGACAACCGGGGCAGCAGAACCTCGCTTGGTTCTTATCGGCCTTGCAGCGAAAGGGACGGCTTGATAAAAGCTCCGGGAGCACGGTTCACCCCCCCTCCCCCCACATACACACGCACACGCACACGCTTGTTATTTTTGAGCACGAATTAATCTAATCTCAGTTATGCTTCCAGTTCACAATGTGGCCTTCCTGCTATCGCACCGGGGGTGGGGGGGTGGGGGGGGGTGCTGAAATCGCTCCAGTCCGACCCAGCAGCAGCAGCCGCAGATAAGGCAGCGGTTCTAGCTGCAGGCAGCTGGACCCTTCTGGTTTCGGAGAAAATCCACCCAGCAGGGTTTTGTGTGTGTGTGTGTGTGTGTGTGTTTGAGTCGCCATGAGTGAGGACAGGTTTAGATAGAGAGGGAAAAGCTCCCAACTGCGGCCGGGTGGTGGTGGCGGGTCGGGTGGGTGGGTGGTGGTGGACACGACGGCCACGCTCCGGGGGCAAACACGCCAAGAACAGGGCCAACACCGAGCCCTCGCCCTCTCCCTCCTCCAACCCCCTCCTGAGCCATTTTAACCCACTTCCCCTCCCTGCCTCCCCTCCCGATACCACTCTCGCCCCCGGTCCGTCTTTTGGCGTCCTACCTTTCTCTGCTGTTTCTCCCAGGCCGGGTCCAGCAGCAGATCCCGGTCCCAGTCGTTCTCCTGCTCCATGTAGGTAAGCGCACCGCCGGTCGAGTGTTGGTTGTTGGCAGCGTGATAATCTACCATGTCAGCAAGAAGCCTCGGCGCCCGGCTGGAAGACAAAAGCGTTTTTGAAGTTCTACTCTCAAAACGAGGGGGGGGGAGGAAGAAGAAGAAGAAGAAAAAAAAATCCCCTGAAGAAGAGAAGGAGGAGGGACAGGACCCAAGACGAGCGGTTGGCTACTGCTCCGTCGCTCGCGCTTCGACGCTGCTTCTTTATGGGCTCTCGGTCGGGGACATCCGGTGCGAGTGCTTCTCTCCGAGCCGCGGAGGGAGGACGGTGTGCGGGGCTGGGGAGGACCCGAGCCGCTCCTACAAGCTGCGGCCGACTACGTATGGAGCGAACGCTCGTGAATATTCATGAGGCGGCGAGCGGAGCGGAGCCCGCCCGAACACCGCCACCGTGTGGACGTTGTGTAGGATGACGCCCTCCCAACTCCGGAGAGGCGTTTCGCTCGTCACGTTTAAATATTTAAGCTCATTAAACCTGGAGAGCTTAAACTCCGCTTGAATCCGCAAAGAATAACCCCAGGGGAACACCGTGGGGTGAATTGCCCTTTTGTACCGAGGTCACTTTGCGTTCACTTATTATTTGTTGAACGTTTTTGGGCTCAAAATGAAAAAGAGGAAGTTATGAAGTGTAGCCGGTTATTTTCTTGCCCGGTGCGGGATTCGATACGCGGTGTACTGCGCCACAAGGCGACGTCGCTAACCGCTCGGCTAAAGGGTCAGATCCGTTAACTTGGGGCTAACTTGTCTTATTAGTAGTTTACACATGTAACGTTTGTTTGCTTTCTATGTTTCAAATAAAGGCCTACCTCATATTAACATAATATATATTATAATCATTATTATCAAAACAATAATAAATATGTAACCGGTCATTTTCTTGCCCGGTGCGGGATTCGATACGAGGTGTACTGCGCCACAAAGCGACGTCACTAACCGCTCGGCTAAAGGGTCAGACCCGTTATTGGTAGTTTACACTACCTTTATTTAGTTTAGTTTCAGAAAAGTCAGAAGAAAAGAAATAAGTTGAAAGAGAAAGCAGAAGGAGAATATGGGATGTCGTCATTCATACTGTAAACTACTAATAAGACCCGTTAGCTAGGTCTGACCCCCTTAGCCGAGCGGTTAGCGACGTCGCTTTGTGGCGCAGTACACCTCGTATCGAATCCCGCACCGGGCAAGAAAACAACTGGTGGCAGCGGTGGGATCCGGAAGTGCGCAGATCCTCAGAAGTCTCTTCGGAGCGCGGGAAGAACAAAGTAGACTTGCTTTACTTCTTTATTTTGTTTGCTTAAAAGAGGTATTCTAACGGTGCTCTGAAGTAAAATTTCTTTCTCCTAAGGGCACGTTTAAGCTTCCTGAGCATATCTGGACAGTTAAAACAATAAAATGAGTTAAAACAATAAAATGAGTAAGCGTCCATCTGCAATCTTTTATTCTGTCACCGACACACAACAAAACCACAAATGAAAAGGTGAACTTTAATCCGTCTCGAAGGGAAATCCTCCGTTGCATCAACAGGTTTAGACGTTAAACACTCAGTGTAGAATAACAGCACGGAGGACGTGGAAGAAATGTGCTGTTTAAGTAGTGACTGGTTTCCTTCCTTGGAAAAGAGGTGAGTTACTTCATGCTAACACGGGGGAATTCAGCCAACCAACACCCTGAGTAGCCCCCCCAAAATAACCAGGAAGGCCAGAGGAGGACTATGCACTCCTGAAAAACTGTGGTTTTGGGCTAGAAGCTCTCTCTGACTGAGGCTTTTAGCATGAAGCCACGTATGGTAAAGCTTCTTATATTTGCCATTAAAATTTCGTAGGTTGTGGCAAGCGATGGTTTGACCGGCGGACTGTCATGCCTGGGAGAGCCACCTTCAGAAGTAGGTCATGCTTAGGCTCTGTCCTGGTAGATTAGCGTCAGGCCGGCTCCGCCATGCCGTTTCGATGTTTTTGGGCCTCTGGCGAGCTTTGAAGTTGTGTGATGCTGTCATGTGTCGTATAGGGGCCACATAATAATAATAATAACAACAATTATCATTACATTTATATAGCGCTTTGTCAGAAAGAAAAGAAGACGAGCTGTAGACTCAAATGTACACCGGGTCTGATCTCAGCAATAGGGATGTGTGGATGAGTGACCTTTATCAAACAGCAATGCTAACGCGATAAAAGTTTTACTCGGGCTGTACACCGATCAGCCAAAACATTAAGGCCACATGCTGAATATTGTGTAGGCCCCCCTCATGCCGCCAAAACAGCTCTGGCCCTTCGAGGCATGGACCCCACAAGACCTCTGAAGGGTACCTCTGGCATCTGGCACCAAGACGTTAGCATCAGATCCTTTAAGTCCTGTAAGTGGTGAGGTGAGGCCTGCATGGATCGAACTTGTTTTCCCGGCCATCACACAGTTGCTCGATCGGATTGAGATCTGAGGAATTTGGAGGCCGAGGCCAACGCCTTGAACTTTGTCATGTTCTTAAAACCATTCCTTGGCACATTATCCTGCTGAAAGAGGCCACTGCCATCAGGGAACATGGTTGCCATGAAGGGGTGTACCTGGTCTGCAGCAATATTTAGGTAGGTGGTACGTGTCAAAATAACATCCACATGGTTGCCAGCACCCAAGGTTCCCCGGCAGAACATTGCACAGAGCATCACACTGCCTCCACCGGCTTGCCTAGTTCCCATAGTGCATCCTGGTGCCATCTCTTCCCCAGGTAAATGACGCATCCACATGATGTAAAAGAAAACGTGATACATAAAAGCAGGCCACCTTCTTCCATTGCTCCATGGTCTGACACTCACGTGACCATTGTAGGGCTTTCGGCAGTGGACAGGGTCATCATGGGCACTCTGAGCGGTCTGCAGCTACTCAGCCCCATACACAGCAAGCTGTGATGCACCGTGTGTTCTGACACCTGTCTGTCATAGCCAGCATGAACTTTGTCAGCAATCTGAGCTCCAGCAGCTCTTCTGTGGGATCGGACCAGGCAGGCAGGCCGTCGCTCCCCACACACATCAGTGAGCCTTGGGCGCCCATGACCCTGTTGCCGGTTCACCGGTTGTCCTCCCTTGCAGCACTTTTGATAGGTACTCGGGCCACAGCAGTGCAACACAAAGGCAAAAACACACATCCAAAAACTACAAGAACTACAAGAACACACATATCCAAACTAACGCATATATCCAAACTAAACAAACCATCACTGTCCAAGGGAAGGAACGCCAGCCAGGATGACCGTCGGAACTGCCGGTCTGCATGGGCAAGCAGTTAGCTTAGCCTGCCCCGCTCCCGCGTCCTGTCAGACCGCCCTCAGTGTTACCTCCTCAGGCACAGCTCCGGACAGGGCCGTGCCCCCTGGGCCCACAGGATGCAGCGGACCAAGCTCTCCCAGCCGATCCAGCGCCACCTCTCCCAGCCATCAAACAAAGACAAACCTAGACGCAGACGTGGACAAAGACACTGCATGGACGGTACTGGGTGAGGCCTCTGCAAATGTGAATTCGCGCTGCCATCTTCCCACACCAGAAGCGGAAAACCGCTGACCACTGCATACTGGGAACATCCCACAAGACCTGCCGTTTCGGAAGATGCTCTGACCCAGTCGTCTAGCCATCACAATTTGGCCCTTGTCAACATCGCTCAAGATATTTACGCTTGCTCATTTTTCCTGCTTCCAACATATGAACTTCAAGAACCGACTGTTCACTTCCTGCCTGATATCCCACCCCTTCACAGGTGCCACTGTGATGAGACCATTTTATTCACTTACCTGTCAGTGGTTTTAATGTTTTGGCTGATGGGTGTATCTCTGTTATACAGAAGACTAACTGCTGAGGCGCCACACTCCAGCGTTGATTCTGTGTGTGGGTGGGTGGGTGAGTGGGTTAGTGGGTGGGTGTGTGATAGAGGGAGAAAGAGAGAATGAGAGGGTGTTGTTAGCAGTTGCTTGAAGGCTGAGGGTGTGTGATCGCCGCGTTTCATGTTATGTCTACATTGCTGGAAGTCATTTCAAACAAGCAAAGCAGAACAAAACAGGACGGTGCCTAAAAGATAAGCCACCTCCCCAACTGGAGCTCTGGTATGTGCAGGGCCGGGCTGAGCTGAGGTGTAAGCATCTGCGTCGAAATGAAATTTATTGTAACTTCCTGAAACCGACATTCCAAAAATCCACGGCCACTTTGCCCACAGTTTGGTGCTTAGGTGTGAAAATTGGTCTAAAGTTTCGAGTGGCCTGCAAATTCTGTTCTGCTCATTTCTTCATGCATCTATTTCTGCCGCTATGAGCAGCCGAACAGCCTCAAGGGGACATTCCCAGGGAGTGTCTGCCTTTATCTGCACTTGTTTGACTCTTTGCTTTGGAGCCGTGATTACCCAAACACTCATAAGTCAGTGGATTCTTGGAGGGAGATCGGATGAGGACGTGGGGTGCTGAGGGCAAAAATAACCCGGTTAATTATCCTACCCCGAGAGAACATTTCTTGGCCTATGCCTCGACTTTAGCCTGTTCACAGAAGGTGTGAATGACTTTGGTGCCCCTTGTGGTCAGATGATGAATCATATGAGCTAGCTCTTTTGAAGGATGTAGAAGAATTAAGCGCTCGTGGACACGTAACATCACGCGAGTTATGAAGTGGTACTGGGACACCTGGGGGCGGGGGAGGCCCAAATCAAGTTCTGCCCTGGGATCCGAAAAGGCTTCAGGCTGCCTTGGGTACTCTGACTGATCATACGAGAATATAAGAAGTACACAGCTGAGCTGGGTGATGTTGACAAAATTAAATATCACAAAATCGCTCATCCCTCATCATCAGCCGCTTCTCCGGGGTCGGGTCGCGGTGGCAGCAGGGTAAGTAGGGGACTCCAGAAGTCCCTCTCCCCAGCAACGCTCTCCAGTTCCTCCTGGCCAAGGCATTCCCAGGCCAGACTGGACATGTAGTCCCTCCAGCGAGTTCTGGGTCTACCCCGAGGTCTCCTCCCAGTTGGACGTGTCCAGAAAACCTCCAAAGGAAGGCCCCCAGGAGGCATCCTCATCAGATGCCTGAACCACCTCAACTGGTTCCTTTTGATGCAAAGGAGCAGCAGCTCTACTCCGAGCATCCTCCGGATGTCCGAGCCCCCCACCCCCACCCCATCTCTAAGGCTGAGCCAAGACACAGGAAACTAATTTCAGCCGCTTGTACCCGCGATCTCACCCTTTTGGTCACTACCCAAAGCTCACCATAGGTGAGGGTTGGAACAAAGATTGACCGGTAAATTGAGAGCTTTGCCTCCTGGCTCAGCTCCCTGTTCACCACAATGGTCCGGTACAACGTCCGCATTACTGCTGATGCTGCACCAATCCACCTGTCAATCTCCCACCCCTCCTACCCTCACTCGTGAACAAGACCCCGAGATACTCGAACTCCTTCACTTGAGGCAACAACTCATCCCCAACCCAGAGGGAGCAATCCACCATTTTCCGGTAGAGAACCATAGCCTCAGACCTGGAGGTGCTGACTCTCATCCCGGCCATTACACACTCAGCTGCAAACCGAAAAAAACTGAAAACATCACAATATTTTGGGGACGACTATCAGCGCTTTTATAAGATATTTACGCAGCAGAATATGCTGATCAGTGATCATTAGTAACGTGGACATGATGACCAAGCAGGTAGAGACATTCATTTTTCATGTGGGAAGATGGCGGCGCGAACTCCCGTTCGCGGCGGCCTCGCCCAGTGCCGACCCAGCGGCGTCTTTGTCCACGTCTGCATCTAAGTTTGTGTCTTCGTGTGAAGGGCCGCAGTGTCTGCAGGTATTTGTTGCAACCGTTTACTACCCCACCTGACTTAACTAATTAGCTCACCTCTTGGACCAAGGAGGGAAAGGAATTAGTTAAATCAGGTGGTGCAGTGCATGGTTTCAACAAATACCTGCAGACACTGCGGCCCTCGAGGCCTGGAGTTGGGCACCCCTGGTTTAATGGATAGGAGAGCTGGTGTTGGTTGGGCTGAGAGAGAGCTTACAGCCCTTTCCAGAGCTCTGCGGCCCTGCCCGGAGCTGTACCCGAGAGGAAACCCGAGGCGGCCTGGCGGAGGCCTCGCCTGGCGTCGACTGTTTTTGGCTGCGTCTGTGTCGTCATGTGGAGTGTGGGGGAGGTGTGTCGAAGGTGTCTGGCTGGGAGAGCTGGCGTTGGATCGGCTGAGGGAGCCTGGTCTGCTTCGTCCGATGGGCCCAGGGACCACAGCCCTGCCTGGAGCTGCGCTAGGGGAGGAAGCACCGAGGGCGGTCTGGCAGGACGGGGAAGCGGGGCAGGCAGTCATCCTGGGGGGGGTTTGTTCTCTGGACTGTGTTGTTAACTGTTTGTGTTTTGTTTTTGTTTTTTTGATGGTTGCTGATGGGCATGATACAGGCTTGTACTGTCTCCTGAAGAATTTACTTGACTCACTGGGTTATCCATCGTACTGGATCATTTTCCTCAATAAATAAATGACCAAGTATAATATTTTTGTCTCATTTGTTTAATTGGGGGCGGCACGGTGGCGCAGTGGTTAGTGCAGTCGCCTCACAACGAGAAGGTCCTGGGTTCGAGCCCCGGGGTAGTCCAAACCTTGGGGGTTGTCCTCTGTGTGGAGTCTGCATGTTCTCCCCATGTCTGTGTGGGTTTCCTCCCACAGCCCAAACACATGTAGGTCAGGTGACTCAGCCAAACTAAATTGTCCCTAGCAATGAATGTGTGTGTGGGCCTTGTGATGGCCTGGCGGCCTGTCCAGGGTGTCTCCCCCACTGCCGCCCAGTGCCTGCTGGGATAGCCTCCAGCATCCCCAGGATGAGCGGTTAAGATAATGATGACGTCACAAACCTTTTCTTCGGCTTATAGTTAAAGAAAGTAGATACTGAAAAGTTGACAAAACAGCAGAATAAAGTGAAAGTAATGGACTGATTGAATAAACTCTGGAATGCAAAGGATATAGATGACCTTCTGTGCAAGTGAATTAAAGTGCAAAATCTTTAAAAAAAAATACAGATATTAAAAAAAAGAAGATAAATTATCCGGGACAACAAAGCCAGACACACACTCACAAAGGAGATCAGAGTGGCTAAAAGGTGCTACCCTGAATGGCTGCAGAACAGGTTTTCTGCCAACCACCCAGCATCACAGCATCAGTCTGGAGAGGTTTGAAAGACATCACCAACTACAGGAGACCCCACCCCCCCACACTGCAGGGACCCCTCAACTGGCCGACCACCGAAATGGGTTTAACTGCAGGTTTGAAAAGCAAACTTTAACACCCCTCATCCTCTCCAGCCACAACACACAACCAACTGCACTCCCCGCCAGCCCCTGTCCCCTCCCCACCGAACCCCCCCCCCCCCCCACTCAGGATCTGTGTTGAGGATGTGCACCAGCTCTTGCAGAGACAGAAGACCAGGAAGGCATCGGGGCCGGATGGCGTGCCACCCTCCTGTCTTAAAGTCTGTGCTGACCAGCTGGCCCCCATTTTCACACTGATCTCCAACAGATCACTGGAGCTGTGTGAAGTCCCCTCCTGCTTCAGGAGCGCCACTATCATCCAGGTCCCCATGAAACCCAGTATCACTGGATTAAATGACTACAGGCCCGCTGCCCTAACGTTTGTGGTCATGAAATCCTTCGACAGACTGGTGTTGGCCCACCTGAAGGGAATCGCAGCCCCCCTGCTCGACCCCCTGCAGTTTGCCTACCGAGCAAACAGGTCAGTGGAGGATGCAGTCAACATGGGATTGCACTACATCGTCCAACATCTTGTCTCCCTGGGGACATGCGCAAGGGTCCCGTTTGAGGACTTCAGCTCAGCTTTCAACACCATCACCCCAAATATCCTCCACTCCAAACTCACCCAGCTCGCTGTACCAGCCCCCATCTGCCAGTGGATTAAAAACTTCCTGACAGAAAGGAGGCAGCTGGTGAGGCTGGGGGGAAATCAGATCCAGCACCACAACAATCAGCACTGGCGTCCCCCAGGGATGTGTGCTCACCCCTCTACTCTTCTCCCTCTGCACAAATGACTGCACCTCAGGAGACCCGTCCGTTAAATTCCTGAAGGTTGCGGATGACACAACCATCATCCGGCCTTCCGGTGTGGGAAGATGGCGGCGTGAACTCACGTTTGCGGTGGCCTCACCCAGTGCTGACTACGCAGTGTCGTTGTCCACGTCTACATCTGAGTTTGTGTCATCATGTGAGGAACCTTTTACGAGGATTTATGCCTGTGATTGTCGATTTCGTTTGATGGCCGGGAGAGCTGGTGTTGGATCGGCTGGGAGAGCGGGGCAGGTTGAGCAAACCACTAGTCCATGCACACCGGCAGTTCTGATAAAACCGGAGGGCGGTCTGGCGGCGGCCCCGCCTAGCGTCGATTGTGCAGTCTGCGTCTGCATTTGTGTCATCATGTGGAGTGCGGGGGCTAGAGTGTTGGACATGGTCAAAACCACCAGAAGGATCATGCAGACGTTGCGAGGAAGATGGAGGTGTGTCGCTGTTCTCTTTGCCCTGAGGAGTAACTGCCTCGTGCATGGTCGCCTGGTGGTGGAGGTGTTCTGTGGCGGCTATATGAAGCGTGGGCGTACCGCTCAGGAGATGGGTGTGGAGAATGGCAATAACCATCCCTGCCCCTCTCTACACAGGCCCAGTCAAGTGAGTAGTGCCTGTGCATGTCTCGACGAGAAGGGTTGTGTGCGTCAGGGCTGTAACAGCGTTGTTTTAGTTGAGTCACCTCGTTTTTCAGGGCCTTGAGATCAGCGGTTTGCTCTTTCACTGCCTGCCACTGCCTGCAAGAGTTCAGGAGACTGGCCTGATGCACTGTGTTTTCAGTACAACATGGCAGCAGTGACGTCACCCGATGAGAGCGCAATGGACATGCTTGACGGTTGTATATGCTGGTTGGGGCAGCCAGTCTCAGAGCCTCCTGTGCGCGTTCCCATTTGAATGCAATGAATAAAGCCTCCTCTAAGGCGGTAGCCCTGTTCCCATGGCATTTTGCTTGAATAGTTGGCTCCAGACCAGCGACAAATCCTCTGAAGCTTTTCACAGCAATTGCTGGCACACTGTAGTCTGGAAAGGCTTCCAACACCAGTCTTGTGATCTCAGCCGCAAAGACTCCTAATGGCTCCTTGGGTATGCGTCGGCTTGCGTTCACAAGTAAGTGTAGCAAAAAAATGTTTCCTACTGAAAACGTCATTAAGCTTGGCTACACTTCGATCATAATTTTGCTGCACGGCTGGTGTGAGAGCCAATCACTGCTTAGCCTGGTAGGTATGGATGGATGGATGGCATTTATATAGCGCTTTTCTACCTGCAACAGCCACTCAAAGCGCGGAAGCTGAAATTTTCTTCTGTGCATTAGCGCAAGCACCGACAGCAGGCTCCAGTCTAGCTCTCCAGAGGGGGGAAACTGCCCTTGTCTTTGCCCTCTCCGCGGAAACATGGAGGGGGTTGGACTCTGTCGTGAATATTGCCGTGAGTCTGGTCTACCTTGTCAACAGGCAACGGCACATCCTCGGGCTGTACGTCCGCTGCAAACGACGTCTTGCTAGTCGAGCTATAAATAACTAAATAAATAAACCAACAAACAAACAAACAAACAAATTAATTAACTAATTAATTAATTAATTAAAAAAACTTATATATATTGTAACGTGCATGAATAAGTAGACACGTTGGCCACTGGATGACGAGTCTGACCCTTTAGTCGAGCGGTCAGCGATATCTCCCGTAGTGCGGGCGATACGGGTTCGCGTCCCGGCCACGGCAGTTCCTGTGGTTGCCCCCCGAATTCGCTACTATACATATATATATGTGTGTATGTGTCTGTGCGTGTTTAAAATCCAACTTCAAAACAGCGATGGACTATGCAGATGTGTTCTTCTGGCTAACGTTGACGCTTCAGCCACGCGGCGTTGCACCGGTCAACTCACCACGTGGCGGCGTGACTCGCCGGATCCACCGGATCTGTAGTTTTGCCTTGGCCAAAGATAGATGAGAAACGGCGAGAAGAAACCCCAGCTGCCACCCGTCTGTAACCCTAGGGTGCGACACTCCATATGTAGTCTCCTCCACGGAGATAAGCCACTTGGATGGCTTCTCTATTCTTGTTTCTGCGGCCAAACGGCCACGGAAGCCCTCGCTTGCGCGTCCCTCGCTAAAAGCGCGCCCTCTAGCGACACTCCTCGGAACTAAAACAAAGCGATCAAAAGCAGTATAACTACTAAACACGGACTTGGAGAATACACGTGATGTAAAAAAACAACATGGAGAATACATGTGCTATTACCCATGCATTTTTTAAATCGGAACATTATTTAATCCCCAATTCAACTTTACACAACCCCCCCCCCCCACCCAGACTCATACAAACGGGTTTCAGCTCAGAGTTCACATTCTGGTTCTTAATCATCTGTTTCCTTAATGACATGATTTCCCTTCTGTGTCAGCGCGGGTTTCCCCTGTAGCCGGCCGTCCCCCCCCCCCCCCCCCCCCCACCATCAGCAGGGCACTCCGGCGGTAGGCCACTGGACACGGCAGGAACAAGGACGTCGATAAGACTCGAAATGTCGTCTGAGTCACTGTTATCAGCCCCGCGTGAAGAATATGTCGCTGCCATTTCCTGCATGTCAAGCACGTGGGCTAATTAACCGACTCGGACAACTCGGTCCCGTTCGCCAGGGACCGGAGGTGCCGTCCCATGTCGGATATCAGAGTCAATAATGGAGATTACAGGTGTTTGTGTAGGCATGCGGCGGCCTGCTTCCCATACAGGTGTGCTCGCCCGGGGGCGGGGGGAGGGAGGGGGCGTGGCTCGCTCCCCCCGCCCCCGCACAGGTACAGAAGGCAGCGTTTCGAGATCTCGCGCCAGAGTTCCGCACACTGCCGTGCCGCCAAGCACACGCCCAGATCTCTGCTGTGAAGATGAGCGTGTCTTCCGAAGACTCGATCCCTCCGGCTGGGGACGTGGCGGACTCCGGAGGCTCCCCGACCGACGAGCTGATGGGCTCCCATTCCCGCCGCTGGCTGTCCAGCATCCTCCCCTCCGGCATGCTGGACAGAGTCGGCGACGTCCGGCACCTGGTCGGCCGCGACGGCCTGTTCGTGGACCGCGACTTCCCAGTGTGGCAGCTGGAGCTGCAGGCCGGCGTGCGGTGGAAACGCCCCCAGGTAAACCAGTTGTTGTGCTGTGGCGTTGTTATTCCGCGTTAAGGACTCCGAGAACCGGAGTCAGATCCCGCGTAGTGCAGACCTACATGTCCAGTGAGCATGGTTCTGGTTCTGGTTCTGCTGGAGTTGAACGGGAAATGCAGGCGTCTGAATTCGAGGTTCAAGTGTGAAACGAGCAGGGGAAGGGATGGAAACCAGAAGTAACCGACGATCT
This sequence comes from Lampris incognitus, assembly GCF_029633865.1. Taxonomy (NCBI): domain Eukaryota; kingdom Metazoa; phylum Chordata; class Actinopteri; order Lampriformes; family Lampridae; genus Lampris; species Lampris incognitus. The sequence goes on along the minus strand of NC_079217.1, from coordinate 62,498,473 downwards.
ACTGACCACAACCACACACCCAGACCTGGACTCTGGACCAGACCTGGACCAGTTTGCCAACCATGGAAAACACCTGGCACAGGATCATCAGATGTGCTGGGCATGTTATTGAGGTCATGGGTCACAAGATCGTTTTTGGACCTGCAGAGGGATAAGACGTGACCCTCTGCCGGTTATGGCCAAGCCAAAGTCCTGGGAAATGATCTCTTAATATACATACACTACCGTTCAAAAGTTTGGGATCACCCAAACAATTTTGTGTTTTCCATGAAAAGTCACACTTATTCACCACCATATGTTGTGAAATGAATAGAAAATAGAGTCAAGACATTGACAAGGTTAGAAATAATGATTTGTATTTGAAATAAGATTTTTTTTTACATCAAACTTTGCTTTCGTCAAAGAATCCTCCATTTGCAGCAATTACAGCATTGCAGACCTTTGGCATTCTAGCTGTTAATTTGTTGAGGTAATCTGGAGAAATTGCACCCCACGCTTCCAGAAGCAGCTCCCACAAGTTGGATTGGTTGGATGGGCACTTCTTGCATACCATACGGTCAAGCTGCTCCCACAACAGCTCAATGGGGTTCAGATCTGGTGACTGCGCTGGCCACTCCATTACCGATAGAATACCAGCTGCCTGCTTCTGCTCTAAATAGTTCTTGCACAATTTGGAGGTGTGTTTAGGGTCATTGTCCTGTTGTAGGATGAAATTGGCTCCAATCAAGCACTGTCCACTGGGTATGGCATGGCGTTGCAAAATGGAGTGATAGCCTTCCTTATTCAGAATCCCTTTTACCCTGTACAAATCTCCCACCTTACCAGCACCAAAGCAACCCCAGACCATCACATTACCTCCACCATGCTTAACAGATGGCGTCAGGCATTCTTCCAGCATCTTTTCATTTGTTCTGCGTCTCACAAACGTTCTTCTTTGTGATCCAAACACCTCAAACTTGGATTCATCCGTCCACAACACTTTTTTCCAGTCTTCCTCTGTCCAATGTCTGTGTTCTTTTGCCCATCTTAATCTTTTTCTTTTATTGGTCAGTCTCAGATATGGCTTTTTCTTTGCCACTCTGCCCTGAAGCCCAGAATCCCGCAGCTGCCTCTTCACTGTAGATGTTGACACTGGTGTTTTGCGGGTACTATTTAATGAAGATGCCAGTTGGGGACCTGTGAGGCGTCTGTTTCTCAAACTAGAGACTCTAATGTACTTATCTTCTTGCTCAGTTGTGCAACGCGGCCTCCCACTTCTTTTTCTACTCTGGTTAGAGCCTGTTTGTGCTGTCCTCTGAAGGGAGTAGTACACACCGGTGTAGGAAATCTTCAATTTCTTAGCAATTTCTCGCATGGAATAGCCTTCATTTCTAAGAACAAGAATAGACTGTCGAGTTTCAGATGAAAGTTCTCTTTTTCTGGCCATTTTGAGCGTTTAATTGACCCCACCAATGTGATGCTCCAGAAACTCAATCTGCTCAAAGGAAGGTCAGTTTTGTAGCTTCTGTAACGAGCTAAACTGTTTTCAGATGTGTGAACATGATTGCACAAGGGTTTTCTAATCATCAATTAGCCTTCTGAGCCAACGAGCAAACACATTGTACCATTAGAACACTGGAGTGATAGTTGCTTGAAATGGGCCTCTATACACCTATGTAGATATTGCACCAAAAACCAGACATTTGCAGCTAGAATAGTCATTTACCACATTAGCAATGTATAGAGTGTATTTCTTTAAAGTTAAGACTAGTTTAAAGTTATCTTCATTGAACAGTACAGTGCTTTTCCTTCAAAAATATGGACATTTCAATGTGATCCCAAACTTTTGAACGGTAGTGTATATATACATATATATATATGTGTGTGTGTGTATATATATATACATATACACATAACTGGCCCAGTTAATGTGCAGGTGCAAACATCTGACATATTTGCATGTTTAGGAGACTGTTTATGAGACTGTTTATGAGACTGTTTAGGAGACTCTTCTTGACCTATGATCATCTGAGTCATTGCAATTGATGAGCTGTGTGCACTTCGTGCGAGCTTCCCCGTAATTAAAACGAATTGGGCTGTCGGTTGATGAGCAGGGCTCATTTGTGGAGTGCTCTTCGTGTCATTTCAGGGCTGTGTGGGTGTAGTGGAGGTGGAGGTGGAGGTGGAGAGCATCTGACATTTGACCTACTATAGCACAGGTCCAGAGAGCCCGGCTATGAACCGTATTGGGCGACAGCGAGCCGGGGTGGACCCTGTGCTACGTGTCGGTACTGTACGGTGTTCAGGGCCAGAGTCTAAACCAGGCCGTGTCGGTACCGGGCCGTGTTGGTACTGGGCGGGTATTTCAACAGATGACAGACGGGGCGTTGAGGGGCAGTGTGCCATGAAGACGCAACACCACTGTGTAAACAGTCGGTCGTGTCTGACGTGTACCGGTGGGAGAGACAGACGGGATGTGGCGTGAGAAAGACAACTGCTGTCATAGGAGTCAACCCAGTGTCCCCCCTGTGTGTCCCTAATGATATCATAATTAGAATGATGATGATGATGATGATGATAATGGTAACAGCTGAGCTGTCTGGGTGGGAGCGGTTGCGGCTGCTCCCCGGCCCTCTGTGGGTGGTGCACGTGGCGGCCGAGGCTCTGGTCGGTGGGTGCACCCGTGTGTGGTCGTGGGGCCGGTCGCTGGTTTGGGTCGTTGCCATATTGTTTGCAGCAGTCCCCGGTCCTCTGTGGGTGGTGTACGCGTGTGATCAGCGGTCGCACCCATATTTGCACGTGGGGCTGGTCGCTGGTTTCGCTCATTGGGCCGCTGTGTTGTGCCGTGCTGTTTGTGGGGGTGGGGGGGGGTGCCTGCAGTCGGTTTGGACTGGGGGTGTCGCCTGGTTGTGCGGTGAGGCGTGTCTGTCGGTGAACGCCGTGTCCAGGTGACCTGATTCAACCTTCTTTGGTATTACGGCAGATGGTGGCGCGGTGGTTAGCGTGGTTGCTTCACAGCAAGAAGGTCCTGGTCCGGGTCGCTGGAGAGCGACGAGTCCCCGAACACTACACCGATCTACACCCACTATCCCTCGGGCAAGGGTGGCCTAACGAAGGCCTCACCCCCTGGATGCTCTGGCCGAGACCGGTTACGGCGAGTCTGGGATACGAACCCCGCAGCCACGTGACGAGCGGGTTGCAAGACCGGCGGGTTATTCCGCTCGGCCACCAGGGCGGCGCAACATCATCACATTTCTGACTGAGCACTCGTGGTTCATTTCACTGGAACAGCGGGACAGGTCCAGAAACGGTCCCCCTTCCCTGTGCCGCGGCCTGTAAGACCGGGAGGCGACAACGTCTAAGTTGTGGACAAGTCCTAGCCCGCTTCGCCGTCCCTCAAGCACGGTGTGGGGTGTGCTGCATGTGCAGGTACCGGTGACACGTTCCACACCCCGTGCGGGGACCTCGGCTTGCTCAAGGGCACGTCTGTACAGCAGAGGCGGTGGCGGAGGCCGCAGATCCCCGTCTGGCCGCGCCGGCCTGCTGAAGTCGCCCACCGTGGTTTTAAAGCGCCGCGTCCAACACACGGCGTGGTCCAGTAGCTACGGCGTTAGCGTGGGCTGCACGAGCTGACGAGACGACACACCAGCCGAACTGGTCCTGTACACTGACTTACACACACACACACATACTAGCCCCCCTTCCCACACACACACACACACACACTCACGCCTGTCAGCCTGTCTTTCAGATAACGGGGGGACTACCTTGTGTAGCTACTTTGCCAACCAAACTTCAAAGTTAAATCAACACAAAAACATGTTAAAAATAAGTGTGTGTTGACACGTCAGCCGAGTGAAATGACCTCACCTCACCCTGCCAGCCAGCCAGTTGTCCCTCTTGTCGGGGAACACTAGTAGTTGTGTAGACTCAACACCAGGGTAAACGTAGATAGTGTGTTCAGTGAAACCTGACACCTTTGCCCGGTCTGCAGGTTTATTGCGTTATACAGCCCCCCTGGCCTCGACCTACACCAACCAACCACCGTGCTTTTACTGTGTGAAGACGTCCGGTCTCGCTTCAGGCAGTCTACACAAGTCACCTGCCAACATGTACATGTTCATTACTCTCTGTGTCTGTTTCACTACAGCTACAGTATGACTGTCACATATGCTGCCAGTTATTACCAGTTATTACTAGTTATTACCACTTATTACCAGTTATTACTATTTATTACCACTTATTACCACTTATTACTAGTTATTACCACTTATTACTAGTTATTACCAGTTATTACCAGTTATTACTATTTATTACCACTTATTACCAGTTATTACTAGTTATTACCACTTATTACCAGTTATTACTAGTTATTACCACTTATTACTAGTTATTACCAGTTATTACTAGTTATTAGTTACATTGAAGAATTCACGTCTATGTGCATAAGAAAGTAGTAACACACAAGTGTGCTTGCTACTTGCATTGTCAGTTGAATGATAACTAAAAAAAACATCTGTTCATGATTTGCAAACCTTATTCATTCATTCATCTCATCTTTAGCCGCTTCTCCGGGGTCGGGTCGCGGTGGCAGCGAGCTAAGTAGGGCACTCCAGACGTCCCTCTCCCCAGCCAACGCCCTCCAGCTCCTCCTGGGGGATCCCAAGGTATCCCCAGGCCAGATTGGACATGTAGTCCCTCCAGTGAGTTCTGGGTCTACCCCGAGGTCTCCTCCCAGTTGGCCGTGCCCGGTAAACCTCCGAAGGAAGGCGCCCAGGAGGCATCCTGATCAGATGCCTGAACCACCTCAACTGGCTCCTCTCAATGTGAAGGAGCAGCAGCTCTACTCCGAGCTACCTCCGGATGTCCGAGCTCCTCACCCTATCTCTAAGGCTGAGCCCAGACACCCTACGGAGGAAACTCATTTCAGCCGCTTGTATCCACGATCTCACCCTTTCAGTCACTACCCAAAGCTCATGACCATAGGGGAGGGTTGGAACGAAGATTGACTGGTACATTGAGAGCTTTGCCTTCCGGCTCAGCTCCTTCTTCACCACAATGGTCCGGTACAACGTCCGCATCACTGCTGATGCTGCACCAATCCACCTGTCAATCTCCCGCTCCATCCTACCCTCACTCGAGAACAAGACCCCAAGATACTTGAACTCCTTCACTTGAGGCAACAACTCATCCCCGACCCGGAGGGAGCAATCCACCATTTTCCAGTAGAGAACCACGGCCTCAGACTTGGAGGTGCTGACTCTCATCCCAGTGGCCATTTCACACTCAGCTGCAAACCGCCCCAGTGCGCGCCGGAGGTCACGTTCTGATGAGGCCAACAAGACCACATCATCTGCAAAGAGCAGAGACTCGATTCCGAGGTTCCCAAAACGGACACACTCCTCACCTCGGCTGCGCCCTGAGATCCTGTCCATGTATATCACAAACAGAACCGGTTTCTGTTTGTGATATTCTGTTTGTTTGGGAACTTTATTCACGAGTCAAACAGAAGAGGGATCAGCTGAGTAGGAGATGCAGGAGCCAGAGGAGCTGACGGAGGGCGCGTTGGGCCAGCTGTCTCTAGACGCTGTTTAGGCGCCACTCCTGGAGTTAAAGGGGCAGTTCACCCCAAAAATCCAAAATACACGTTTTTCCTCTCACGTGTTAGTAGCTACTTATCCATCTAGATCCTTTTGGTGCGAGTGGCCAAGGTTTGGAGGTATCGGGCCTAGAGACGTCTGCCTCCTCTCACACACAGCAGAACTGGCTGGCACCCGGCTTGTGTTGCTCAAAGTGCCGACAAATACATTTGAAAAACTCAACAGCCATGTCTCCTTCCAGGAATCGTGACCTGGTTGCTCAACATTACCCACATACCCTGCTGTGAGCAGTTTCATGTAGGGACTAGTTTCTTAGACCGAGCTACACCTACAGCGTAGTGCCATTTATCTAGTCTAGATGGATGAATAGCAGTAGTGAACTGCCCCTTTAACCTGTGGCGTTCAGACATGCTTTTGCTCTTTCACACCTCACCCCCTCTTAACACGCTGTTTTCTCACCCCCCCCCACCCTTTCTCTCCATCCATCTCTCCGGCTCCGCCTGTTGCCTCTGCTAACCCATCATTGCTGGCTCTGCTGCACCAGGACATCTGTTCCTCGCCACAGTTCATAGTGGATGGAGCCTCGCGTATGGATGTGAATCAGGGCCTTCTCAGTAAGTACACCGCTACTGTGTGTGGACGATAACCGAAGCTACCGCTACTATTTATTTATACGTTATTTTTTATTATCTATTTATACACAGAATTGTGTATAATGATAATAATTATTATTATTATATGACAATTTAATAGCATAGCCTTGCTAAACGGCGCATCAATATCGTAGTGAGGAATAATACATGGAGATAAATAAGTTGGAGGAACAACATTTAAGATGAAGTATAAAAACTCTACAATAATAAAAGTGTGATTAAAAACACTCCAAAAAAAGCCCATTTAAATATAGCAGCTTAGCCTTTTGGAACGATGATCAAAGCACCCTCCAGAAATGTCAGGCTGCCCAGTGGTTCACGAAGGGGTCCGAAGTAGTGTTATCTGTGTTAGTATGTATCCAGTAGCAGTTTAATGACATAGTCCAATACAGCAGCGGGTGTCTGTGAGTGGACAGTAGTATTATATTGTAACTAGAGACGTTAGCCCTTGGCTAACGGGTCGGACCCTTTAGTCGACTGGTTAACGTTGTCGCCTTTGGTGCGGGAGATCCAGGTTCGCATCCCGGCTGTGGCAGTTCCGGGGCTGCCCCCCTAATTCACTGCAATATATATATATATACACGTGTATATATACTGATATAGAATTACTGTTATATATATATATATATATATATATATATATATATATATATATATATATATATATATATATATATCATTTGAATTGTCCTGGTCTGTGTGTGTTTCCCAGAAAAGACGAAGACATGGTAGTAGTTTCACGGTGCCTCTGTCTGCCTAGCTAGTTTAGTTACTTAGTGTTGGATCATACAAAATGAAGACGAGTGTTTGATGAGTTGAAGAAGGGTCGTCTAGCACCCCGAAGGACCCCAACCCAGATAATCTGTCAGGAACATCCAACAAAGTGTCTCTTGGGGGGGGGGGTAAAAAGGAGAACTAGATAAAACAACCCCCACCCCACCCCCACCCATCCATGTTAGATGATTGCTGGTTCCTGTCTGCGGTGGCCTCTCTCTCCATGTGTCGCCCCCTGCTGGAGAAGGTGGTTCCTGCAGGACAGAGCTTCCAGGACGGATACAACGGCAGCTTCCACTTCCGGGTGAGTCCCTCGGCGCTACTTTTTTGGGGGCGGAGGTGTAAATAAATCTGGTCCACCCTCCGTCGCAGGTGGTGGCGGTAACGCACCTTAAAGTTGCTTGCCATAAAAGGAAAAAGAAGTAGTTGGTGTCACAGCTGGTCACAGGGTAGTATCGTCTGTCCTGGTTATGATGAAAGACCAGGTCTGGGTTGCAAAGAATTTACAGTTAATTCTGAGTGTTGTTTGTCTTTTTAGTCTGCTTCTAGCACCAAATGGTCGGGGCTTCAGTCTGGGTTTAGGTAGTTATCTCCGTCAGGTAATAAACTGATGATGAAATGCTCACCTGTGAGTGTCAAAACACTCATCCACCCGTCCAATAAACAGAATTAGAGAGATGTGTCGAAACAGTACCTGCCGCAGGAGCACCTCCATGAGTAGTACAGATTGTTTTTTTAACTTGTCAGTCTGTCTGTCCCTCTTCCTTTCCCCCTGTTGCTTTCTCCTTTCCTTCCTCTTTGTCTCTTTCTGCCTATCTGTCTCTACATGTTTTCTCCACCATGTCTCTCTCTCTCTCCCATAGTTCTGGCAGTATGGTCAGTGGGAGGAGGTGATTATTGATGACTTGCTCCCTACTCGGGAGGGTCGGCTGATCTACCTCAGCTCCCCAGAGCAACAGGAGTTCTGGAGCTCCCTGCTGGAGAAGGCCTACGCCAAGTCAGTCCCTCAACCTGTCTGTCTGTCTACCTGTCTGCCTGTTCATCTGTTTTTCAGTATTAAGTCACAGTATGTGTGTGTGTCTTTCTTGTGTCCTTTCTGTCAGCCTGTCTGCCCACTTGACAATCAGTCCATTTGTCTGTCTACCTTGTCTCTGTACGTCAACCTGTCTGAACTTGTCTGTCTTTCTGTTTGTCCATCTGTCTTTCTATGTTACATCATTCAGTGTGTCCATCTTTCTCTGTCTTTACCCGCACTCTTTCTGTCTGCCTGTCCACCCGTTGATCTGTCCATTTGTCTATCTGTCTCTGTGTGTCTGTCTGCCTGTCTGTATTTTCTATCTGTCTGTGTTTGCTTACGATCTGTACGTGTTTGTCAGTCTGTCTGTGTCAAGTCAGCCCCTGTCAATCACAACATGTCTGTCTGTCTGTCTTTATAATCCTGTCCCGTGTCCCCAGGCTGAAGGGAGGCTACATGACTCTGGACATGGGCTTCCCACATGAGGCCATGGTTGACATGACCGGCGGAGTGACTGAGGTCCTGACCGTCGCCTCGCTGCCCAGAGACGTCCCAACCTTCCTCAGACACCTGCTGGCTAAAGGATCCCTCATCAACTGTGCCAACTGCCAGGTACCAGAAAGAGACAGCAGCCGCCCCCGCGGTGGGGAATCGGACTTGTGACAGGACGGTCTCTGTTTGTTTGTCTTTGAACCCCTGAAAGTTAACGTAACAGCCAACGAAAATGCGGGCAAGAGGAAAGAGATACCAACCACTCCCATCAGAAACTACTGAGGCCGAGGTGCCCATAAGCAAGGCACTAAACTGCCCTGTTGCGTAAAAAGAGGTTTGCAGCAAAACAGGAAAGAAATGAAGAAAACAGCAGGAACACGCCAGCCGCTGCTGTCTCCTGTCCAAAGCACAGACGCCATGAGTTACTTCTAATCCTTGAGCATGCTTGTTCTTAACATGTCAAGACAAGTTTGTTTTTATATCCCAAAATCATAAAGTAGTCCGAAAGGGCTTTACAATCGGTGCAATAAATGACTCCCCCCCCCCCATCCTCAAACCCTTGACTGAACCCCCAACCCCTTCCATTGAACTACCTCCCAGACGTATTGATGAGGCTGATTTAGCTGTCAGATCTTCAGTCCCCTTCCCCCTGGCCAGTCCGTTTCCACCGGAGATAGCTGTTGCCAATGTTCTGTACACATGTGGAGACAGAGGGACAGACGGACCATAAGAGAGACAAATAAAGACAGACAGACGGAGATGCTGACAAGCTTATCAAACTCACTTTATCACCATTTCTCGCCATTGATACAGTTTTGTTTTGCTTGTCCGTTTCTGCCTCTTGTTCCGCCCTGGCCTCTGTGTCCTAACGAGGCTCGGGCGGACAGCCGCGAGCGAGCGGATGCGGCTCGAGCTTGACGTCCTCTTCAGATGCAAGTTTATTGAAGACTTTACTCCATACATACGACACAAACAACGAATACAATTACTAAGTACCCAAATAGTCCTTTCTGTCTTATCACGTGACCTATTTCGTATGCACACAAGCTAGCCCGCGCACCTTCACACGCACATGGCTAACTAGCATAGGCTGCACGAGGTAAAATGATGAGTTCCGTTGCTAACATGAAATGACATGCTTATAACTATTGCATACATACTCACGGAAGTGTTAATTACGATATTTCCATACAACAAGAAAAAACGACACTTCCGGACGTATCGCTCCAAGGATCCGACGCTTCTAGAACAACTGCCTTTTCTCTGATTGGAGCGCGTGGGAACCGAGCTCGTTCATTCCAAACAACGGCTACCTATCGTTGACGCGCAGGCGGAAAACGCACTACCCAGCCTCGCCACTAGGTGTCACACACGCACCGCAAAGGATGCGGAGTAGCTAACTAACTGGGCCTAGAATAGACTGAAAACAACGAACCTTTAAATTTCTCAGTCAGAACACCTCCGCTATAAAGCACCTGGGTATTTAGAAAAGCACGATATAAGTCTGATGTGTTATTATTGCCCCTGTTATCAATGTAGTTTATCTTGCTTTAAGTCTCGTTATGCTTATTTTAAGATATTGCTGATAAAATATTCTTACCCCACTCTCAGACCAGAGGGAAAGAACAGAATGTCATGACGGGAGATAAATCATTTAAAATAAGTTCATGAACTGTTTTTTTGTGACTTTTTTCCCCCACCCTTTTTCTCCCCGATTGTACCCGGCCAATTACTCTATTTTCCGAGCCGTCCCGGTCTCTGCTCCACCCCCTCTGATGATCTGGGGAGGGCCGCAGACTACCACATGCCTCCTCCCATATATGTGGAGTCGCCAGCTGCTTCTTTTCACCTGACAGTGAGGAGTTTCACCAGGGGGATGTAGCGCGTGGGAGGATCACGCTATTCCCCCCCCCCCAATCAGGCGCCCCGACCGACCAGAGGAGGCAATACTGCAGCGACCGGGACACAAACCTACATTCGGCTTCCGACCCACAGACACAGCCAATTGTGTCTGTAGAGATGCCCGACCAAGTCGGAGGTAACATGGGGATTCGAACTGGCGATCCTCGTGTTGGTAGGCAGCAGAATAAACCACAACACTACCTGGACGCCCACATGAACTTATTTTAACGAGCAGATAATGCCAACATTCCCTTGAGCAAGGCACATGTCCTGCAGCTGCCCCAGTGGTTCTGTTGCGTCTGACTGTAGGGGACTGGGTTTGTACTGGACCTGTATGTGAGCATTATGGGCACAAAACAGCGAAAGGTTTCAGATACTCTTCTTCGGATTAAACAAAAACAAGGGTTCAAAGAGCTCATGAACCCTCGATCATCCTGCTGTATCACTGCCGTGAGCGGGGGTATGGCCGTGAGCGGAGGACTTAATTGAAGTAATTATGTGTGACATAACTGTGTGTGTGGGTGGATGTGTTTTGTTTCTGCAGGGTCCGATAAACCAGAAGAACAAAATGGGGATTGTGTTCAGACATGCCTACTCTCTGACAGGCGCGGAGAAGGTAACGCTCTCTCACACCACTTTGCTAAGATGTACATGTCTTTGCTCATATTTACTGTACATGACTGATGGTTCGATTTGGTCCACCGGACTTGATAACAACTGAACGTTGATACTGACTGAATGCGGAGCAAATTATCCCGAAAGATGCTCGGAAAGAATGCTGGTTAAAGGGTTAAATTCAGAGACTTGTTAAACTGACTACACACTACTGAAGAAATGGGTGCACCCGTCAACATTTACTTTGATGATTATGCTCCCGTGCATTTGGTGATCCGACGATTTCTGTCGGCGGGTTTTACCGAAATCCTGCTCACGTGTTTGTGTGCCAGCGGGGAACCCGCTGTAAGGGCATGAGTGCATTTCAAAGAACGTGATACACGGAGGAGGATCACATGAAATATCACTGTATGCAGATGATGTCACGCTGTATATTAGCGAACCTCTAACCTCTGTTCCGACACTTTTGAAATGTCTGAAGGATTTTGGGGTTAGTGTCAGGTCATAAAGTTACTGAATCCAAATCGGACATCTGGATAAGGAGGTTTTATTAAGTGGTCAGCACAAGGGTTTAGGTATCTAGGCACCATGATCGCCCCAGAAGCACCACAGTTGTACAAAGCAAATGACGGTAGATTAATTGCTCAAAGAAAATCGGATTTGGCACAATGGGAGATTCTTGCACCCTCATTATTTGGTAAAATGGAATCAGTTAGGATGATTATACTTCCTAGGCTATTATATCTTTTTTAGTCGTTACCCATCTGGATACCAGTATCTGTCTTTAAAACGCTAGATAAGTTGATTTCCACATTTATATGGCAGAAGAAGAGACTTAGGATTAAACTGAAGATGTTAGCTTGAAAAAAAAATCAAGGGGGCCTTAACCTCCTGTCTTTATTTATTTATTTGTTTATTCTTTGCGGAATAGTTGAGTGGTTAATGCAAGATGAGGGGACGAATTGGCTGGGAGCAGAACAAAAACCCATGTCCACTAGTGTTTCTTTAGACGCTGCCATTTTTGGAGCAAAAAAGCTCCAAAGCAGTTTGAACCGACCTAGTGGGTCCTGTTGGGTTTGGGCTGTATATCACGTAGAGACTTTAAGTAAAGGTCCTGTTTCACTTTAACGCCTCTCTCTTATCTCATCTCTCTTTCCTCTTATTCTCCCTTTTCCTCCCTCTGCTGTTCACTCCTTCTCTTTTCCTTCTCCTCCTCCTCCTCCCAGGTGAGGACCAAATACGGCACGGTGGACTTGGTGCGCATTAACAACCCCTGGGGCAACACCGAGTGGGAGGGGCCATGGAGTGACCACGACAGGTCAGTGTGTGTGTCTCCAAATGTCCTCTGTTTCTATCTCTCCCACCCTTTCTCTGTCCCTTTCTCTCTCTGTCTTTCTGTTTTTCTTTCTTTCTCTCTGCAAAAATGGCACGAGCTTGAGTAGATACAGTACCGACAAAACACGATAAGATAAGATAAGATACTTTATTGTCGTTGTGTTCATACCATGAAGTTTCATTTGGTGACTCTCAGACCAGCAGCACTAGACGAGGTAAATGATTAAAAAACAAGGACAAACAACATTAAGTAGAAATAAGCGAGGTAGTAGAAATAAGCGAGGTAGTAGAAATAAGTGAGGCAGTAGAAATAAGCGAGGTAGTAGAAATAAGCGAGGCAGTAGAAATAAGCGAGGTAGTAGAAATAAGCGAGGTAGTAGAAATAAGCGAGGCAGTAGAAATAAGCGAGGCAGTAGAAATAACTGAGGCAGTAGAAATAAGCGAGGTAGTAGAAATAAGCGAGGCAGTAGAAATAAGCGAGGCAGTAGAAATAAGTGAGGCAGTAGAAATAAGCGAGGTAGTAGAAATAAGCGAGGTAGTAGAAATAAGCGAGGCAGTAGAAATAAGCGAGGCAGTAGAAATAACTGAGGCAGTAGAAATAAGCGAGGCAGTAGAAATAAGCGAGGCAGTAGAAATAAGCGAGGCAGTAGAAATAAGTGAGGCAGTAGAAATAAGTGAGGCAGTAGAAATACGCGAGGTAGTAGAAATAAGCGAGGCAGTAGAAATAGGCGAGGCAGTAGAAATAACTGAGGCAGTAGAAATAAGCGAGGCAGTAGAAATAAGCGAGGTAGTAGAAATAAGCGAGGTAGTAGAAATAAGCGAGGCAGTAGAAATAAGCGAGGCAGTAGAAATAACTGAGGCAGTAGAAATAAGTGAGGCAGTAGAAATAAGCGAGGCAGTAGAAATAAGCGAGGTAGTAGAAATAAGCGAGGCAGTAGAAATAAGCGAGGTAGTAGAAATAAGCGAGGCAGTAGAAATAAGCGAGGTAGTAGAAATAAGCGAGGTAGTAGAAGTAAGTGAGGTAGTAGAAATAAGCGAGGTAGTAGAAATAAGCGAGGGAGTAGAAATAAGCGAGGCAGTAGAAATAAGCGAGGGAGTAGAAATAAGCGAGGCAGTAGAAATAAGCGAGGGAGTAGAAATAAGCGAGGCAGTAGAAATGATGATAAGACAATAAAAGACAGCAGCTGCTATTAAAGTTTAAAATAGTGCATGGGGTTATTGCACATAGTTGTCCATATTGCAGCGGCTTTAGTACCAGTTAGTCCTCAGCAGCTGTAAGCAGGTGGGGGGGTGGGGGGTGGGTGTGGGTGGGTGATGGAGGCTACAGCTCTGGGGAAGAAGCTGATCCTCAGCCTGTTAGACCAGGTTTTGATAAAAGCATTTGTAGTCGATCACAGTAAATCCAAAACTTTGTCAGAACAATAATACAAATATGTAAATACTGAACTATCCAGGGGAACAAAACGTGCTTTAAATGTCTCTCTCTCTCTCTCTCTCTCTCTCTCTATTCATCCCCCCTCCCTCCCTGTCTGTCACTCTCTCTCTCTCTCTCTCTATTCATCCCCCCTCCCTGTCTGTCGCTCTCTCTCTATCTCTCTCGCTGTGTTTATCTCCTCTCTCTCTATTTATCCCCTCTCTCCTCTCTCTCTCCTTTCTCTCTCTATTTATCCCCTCTCTCCTCTCTCTCTCCTTTCTCTCTATTTATCCCCTCTCTCTCCTCTCTCTCTTTATTTATCCCTCTCTCTCCTCTCTCTCTCCTTTCTCTCTCTATTTATCCCCTCTCCTCTCTCTCTCCTCTCTCTCTATTTATCCCCTCTCTCTCTCTCTCTCCTTTCTCTCTATATCCCTCGCTCGCTCTCTCTCTCTCTCTCTCTCTCTCTCTCTCTCTCTCTCTCTCTCTCCATTTATCCCTCTCTCTCTGTCTCTCTCTCGTGCTCTCTCTCTCTCTCGTGCCCTCTCTCTCTGTCTCTGTCTCTGTCTCTCTCTCTCTCATGCTCTCTCTCTGTCTCTCTCTCTCTTTCGTGCTCTCTCTCTCTCTGTCTCTCTCTCTCTCTCTGTCTCTCTCTCTCTCTCTCTCTGTCTCTCTCTCTCTCTCTCTCTCTCTCCATTTATCCCTCTCTCTCTGTCTCTCTCTCGTGCTCTCTCTCTCATGCTCTCTCTCTCTCTCTCTCTCTCTCTCTCTCTCTCTCTCTCTCTCTCTCTCTCTCTCTCTCTCTCTCTCCATTTATCCCTCTCTCTCTGTCTCTCTCTCTCTCTCTCTCTCTCTCTCCCGTGCTCTCTGTCTCTGTCTCTGTCTCTGTCTCTCTCTCTCTCTCTCTCTCTCTCTCTCTCTCTCTCTCTCTCTCTCTCTCTCTCTGTCTCTGTCTCTCTCTCTCTCTCTCATGCTCTCTCTCTGTCTCTCTCTCTCTCTCGTGCTCTCTCTCTCTCTCTGTCTCTCTCTCTCTCTCTCTCTGTCTCTGTCTCTCTCTCTCTCTCTCTCTCTCTGTCTCTGTCTCTGTCTCTCTCTCCAGTCCAGAGTGGGATAAAGTGAGTCCTGCGGAGCAGCAGAGGCTGGACAGGGTGAGCAGGGAGGACGGGGAGTTCTGGTGAGAACGGAGACTTTATGACACCTTAATGACTGCGTGTCAGTGAGCCAGGCATGGTGAGGGGAAAGGATTCAGCAGCTACGAGGAGCATAGTTGTTCACAAAAAGAAAGTTAAGTTTATTCATACACTGCTCATAGCCACAGACCAGATCTCAGGACATTCACACGGTGATAAACAGGAAGTTACAGTAAACGACAGTAGACAACTCTCTAGACCTTCAGTTCAATTCAGATGAAGGAGAGTCAGAGGAGAGGTCCCTCGTCCTGGGGGGATAGCGGGCAATGGCTGCCCCGTGGGAAAGAAGCAAAGGAAGAACTGGTGTTAATGAATGACGGCACAATTCGAGAGCTTTAAGAACTTGTGTGACTACACGTACTAAAGGTTAGAATGTGTTAAAGGAGCTGTCGGAAAACGAGGGAAGCCTGGCCAGCATAAGAAAGCAGGGAGATAATGAATCTCTCTCTCTCTCTCTCTCCCCCCATCAGGATGTCGGTGTCAGACTTCCGTCAGAACTTTGAAACACTCGAGATGTGTCACCTGAGCGACACACTCAGCCTACCAGGACACAGCGTGCGGCCGTGGCACTGCACAATGCATCATGGGAACTGGGTGTCACGCATGTCAGCAGGGGGTCCTCCAAGTGGGAGTAAGCTGAAAAGGAAATTTAAAAAAAGAACACAAAGTATACTCAGGTTTAACTTTTCTACACAATAATTTAAGCCTTTCTACAAATGGTCTTGCAGCATCCGCTGTACCTTCACTGCCCATGTGGCCATTCTACACTCCCCCCCCCCCCCGGCTTGTTTAGATGTGCATGAGTATACGAAACAAGCTTCGAGAGAATAAACTGCAGTCGAGGACTTTTTCGTTACCGAGTTACTTGATTACTTGTGAAAGTCCTAGACATTTAAAGGATTGGGGTCAGGGTTCAGGTTAGGGTTTGCCCAAGGTCAATTTATTATGTGCATGTGTATCTCTCCAGAATGGTTCATGCAGAATCCCCAGTTCAACCTGACTCTGTTGGAGGAGGATGATGACCCATTAGACCCGAAGGAGACCTGCACCTTTGTGGTGGCTCTGATGCAGAAACACCAGAGACGCACGGGGGTTAACCTGGCAATAGGACTCCATATATACAAGGTACATACACACATCCACACAGACACACAGAAGTAAATGTGCACACAGATGACATAACCTAGAATAACTTTGCCAAGTATTGCCAAGCATTTATAAAGAGAATCACAAAGCACCAAGGATTGAACCCTGGGGAACACCAAATTTCACTGCAGGGTATTTAGAGGTAACATTACTATGAAAGACACAATATGTTATCTCAGATTTATAGGAATTCAGCTAAAAAGAACCAATCCAAAGACACCTACGTGGCTCTCAAGGTGATCTAATAGTATATTTTGAAGGATGTGACAAGATCAAGTAACAATAACACTGTGGTGTGTGTGTGGTTGTGTTCTCGTGCTTTGTCTCTCTCTCTCTCTCTCTCTCTCTCTCTCTCTCTCTCCAGGCTCATTCTCAGGGTAAATACCTGCCCTCTGTAGACCTGAGTTTGCTCCAACCTGTTCTGAAATCGGCGGGTTACACTCAGCGACGTGAGGTTGTGCTCCGTGGTCGCTTGGCACCCGGCCATTACATCATAGTCGCCTCCACCTCAGCGCCCAATGAGGAGGGAGCCTTCCTCCTCCGGGTTCTGACAGAGAAGGGCAACGCAGCCACGTGAGTGGTCAATCAATCTGATTGGATGTGGGATAAAATTACAGTTATCAAGCTCATGGTTCCTTTCATTTGCACAAACAGTTGTGCAAAGCTGCTTTCAAAAACGTCGATATGTGTCCAGGGTTCGTGTCTCCTGGTGCCAATAATTCAAGTTATTTGGTTGAGTACACAGCCGGAGCTTAGAGAGCTGAATGTTAACGGAGGAGGAAATTCAACGCCGAGCCAAATTTGGATGGACTCGTGAGGATTACCGCTGTCTCTAGAAGGAAATTTAAGTTTGGAATAGTGATTATAAAACACACTACCAGTATGTAGATCAGGGGTGTCAAACTCCAGGCCTCGAGGGCCGCAGTGTCTGCAGGTATTTCTTGCAACCGTGCACTACACCACCTGATTTCACTAATTAGCTCACCTCCTGGATCAAGGAGGGAAAGGAACTAGTTTAGTCAGGCGGTTTAGTGCACGGTTGCAAGAAATACCTGCAGACACTGCGGCCCTCGAGGCCTGGAGTTTGACACCCCTGATGTCGATGATAAACAGGGTTTCTACTCCCCCACCCTGACCGTACTGCAGCATGAGAAGCGGCGTGTTGGTTTACTGTGAATTCACTTCTAAACAGGATGCTTCATACATAAAAATGTGCATGATGTTAATGTCGTCTCTTCTAGTCCAGCGAAGCCGGCGACACAAGACATCTCTACAATAACCCAGGTAGGAGACTCGTTTGTCCATCAGTCGGTCTTTCCCTACCTGACTGCTTCTGTCTATGATTCTGTCCTGTCCATCTGTTCACCCCTTTTTTTCCGTCCTTCCGGGATGTTCAGTTCAACTAAACGTAACACGAAGAGACAAGAGAACACAACAGCAAACAAAGTGACAGAAGGACAATATCTTTCACCGTTTATGCTTTTGCACACGGGGATGAATTGTCTCCTGCTATTGCATTCAAACAGTGTTTTCTTCTTGCAGGCTTCCTTTCTACACCCGGCTGCCCTCCCTTCCCCCCAATCTATCAGACGTCTCTTCAAGAAGCACTGCAATAAGGTGAGAAGTGACCACACTGAACAACTCGAACCAGGGGACTGAATCAAATATTCTCAAATGGGCGTCCGGGTAGCGTAGCTGTGTATTCTGTTGCCTAGCAACACAGGGATCGCCGGTTCGAATCCCCGTGTTACCTCCGGCTTGGTCGGGCGTCCCTACGGACACAATTGGCCGTGTCTGCGGGTGGGAAGCCGGATGTGGGTATGTGTCCTGGTCGCTGCACCAGCGCCTCCTCTGGTCGGCCGGGTTGCCTGTTCAGGGGGGAGTTGCGTAATCCTCCCACGCTCTACGTCCTCCTGGTGAAACTCCTCACTGTCGGGTGAAAAGAAGCGGCTGGCGACTCCACATGTATGGGAGGAGGCATGTGGAAGTCTGCAACCCTCACCGGATGGGCAGAGGGGGTGGTGCAGAGACCAGGATGGATCAGAAGAGTGGGGTAATTGGCCGTATACAATTGGGGAGAAAAATGGGGAAAGATTCCAAATATATATATATATATATATATATATATATATATATATATATATATATTATTCGCAAATAATTTGTAGCGTTCTGTTTGAACTTGCTCGGGATACCAGATAGAGGGGGTCTGCCAAACAAGGCGATACCTTGAGCGGCAGATAAATTTGCCCATCGAACGAAAGCAACGCGTAGGTGATTCGGCGAACGACAGCTCGCCGACACCACCTGGCATTGTCCTTGTGTGGGTAACCCCACAAAGCGGGCGTTTCAAGCCGGTTAACAGAAATCACTGGGAATCATATTACAAATACCGGTTTGCGCCGCAAGCTAATGGGACGCTTTTCTTCTGGGGTTTCAGCGTAGAGGTCGAGGTCAACGGGATTATCTAAGGGGGTCTTTGTGTGAGTCCGTTGGCTGGGACGCCGGCGGCGTCTCTTGTTTTGTAAATGTTTTTTACCTTTTCTCCGGGTGCATGCGTCTCTCCTCCCTCACAGAAAGGCACCTGCAAGCCGCTGGAGCTCCACAGCCTGCTGACCGAGGCCATACAGGGTGGAGGTCAGTGGGTAAAACCGGACCTTCGGGCTGCCAGCTAGACAGTCGGAGTGTCGCTCGGCTCACTGGTCAAAAAGCAGCGTCATTCAGCCAGTAAACAAGCCAGCCAGTCAGTCGGTGGATCAGCCATCCAGCTTCACACAGGCTGTTATTGAGTCGGAGAGGAGGCACCCTAAAATCACCGTTTGTGTTTTGTTATGGAGTGATTTGACTCAACTACCATCAAGATTACATCTCTTAGGGCGTCTGGGTGGCACGGCGGTCTATGCTGTTGCCTACCAACACGGGGATTGCTGGTTCGAATCCCCATGTTACCTCCGGCTTGGTCGGGCGTCCCTACAGACACAATCAGCCGTGTCTGCGGGTGGGAAACCAGATGTGGGTATGTATCCCGGTCGCTGCACTAGTGCCTCCTCTGGCTGGTCGGGGCGCCTGTTCGGGGGAGGAGGGGGGGGAACTGGAGGGAAGAGCGTGATAACTCCCACGTGCTGCGTCCCCCCGGTGAAACTCCTCACCGTCAGGTGTGAAGAAGCGGCTGGCGACTCCACATGTATGGGAGGAGGCACGTGGTCCACCCCCCCCCCCCCCGGATCAGCAGAGGGGGTGGAGCAGCGACCGGGACGGCTCGGAAGAGTGGGGTAATTGGCCGGGTACAATTGGGGAGAAAAAGGGGTGGAACCCCCCCCCCCAAAAAAAGATTACATCCCTTAAATCTTGCTGTGGAACATTTCCAGATAGTTGCCCCGTGAGTTAGTGACGAAGGGACTTCCTGCAGCAGGAAGTTGGGATATGCTCCCTGACCCGTTATGAACTCTGTTTTACTGGAATATGAATATGCAATTTCATGTGTGTGTGCATATGTAATGAGCAGTGCATGTATGCACGAGAGCAGGGGTATGTGTGCGAGTGTATGCATCTGTGTGTGTGAGAGAGTGTGTAAACTGATCTGTCTTGTGGGCTGCAGTGTTGGCAGGCAGTGAGAAGAACCTGGCACTGGAGCACTGCAAGAGCCTTGTGGTCCTCATGGACGTATCCTTCCTGCGGGAGACGATATGAACCACGTTCGCATAGAAAACGTCGTACGCCGCATTGCGAGGAGGGCAGGGAGACGCTGAGTTGGACACGGCGATGATGCTCGCACACCTTCGCACCCGTGGACGGCACGGGAGTTGCACTTCAGCCGAGTCTTTGGTCTCTGAGAGGAAACCCACGTAAACACCGCCATGCAGACTTCACACTGACCCGGAACTGAAGCCGGGGAACCTTTTGCTGTCAGGCAAGCGTGCTAACCACTAAAACCGCACAACATTGCGTCTCCTTCTGTGGAAAAGCGTTGGACTCGTGAGATGTTATTTGGTCGTGTTTCGGTGCGGTCTTCCTGCTTTAGCTAGCTAGTTAAAGTTCACACAGCGGCGGTGTCACCGCACACACCCTCTCACAGAAGAACCGGTGTACGGCACAGGTCACTGAACCTGCATGTTGACCACTGGTAACTCCAGACTATGGTCACGGATAAATGCTGGGTTGTCATGGTTCACACATGACCGGGGTCCTTACCTGTCAGGCGGCACGGCGGCCCGGTGGTTCGCACGTTTGCCTCACAGCAAGAAGGTCCTGGGTTCGAACCCCAGGCCGTCCCAGGTCCCTTCTGTGTGGAGTTTGCATGCTCTCCCCGTGGGTGGGTTTCCTCCCACCGTCAGAGTTGCTGGTTTGGTGTCAAAGGGATGTAAGTATGTGTCCATACCTTGTCCGCGTTGCTTCTGAGTTCTCGTTAAGTCCATTTCCTTGACCTTTAACCCCCTCCAGAAGCAGGGCAGGGCCCAGCTGGACTGGCAAGAGTTTCAGAACCTCTGGAATAAGATCAGAGAGTGGACGGTAAGGTCAACACACGGGTCAGATGGGAATGTACACTTCAAACCACACGCAAATAACTCTGGCTGCTCACACACACACACATGCACACACATGCAGGTATTTGGGTGGTGCAGTAAAGTCACAGGCTTTGACATGTCTGTCTTTGTGTCCGTTAGCCTTACTGTCTTAGACTGTTGACGGTGCACACAGAATGAAAAATGACAAGATCGAGCTGAGCCGGATTATTCATATATGACACTGGGCGAGCACCTGGGGGCACCAGCCAATCTGCCATGCTGGAGGGCACCAAACGATTAAGTCAACAACTAGGCTTCTATAATAGTTAAAGTAAAATTTAAAACATGTGTCATATTTCTACAGCAGCTACTCCCCCCGTGTGTCTTTCTGCACCACGGAGGTGTGGAGGGCGGCGAGGAGACAGAGACGCTGCTTCTTTCGGTAACCAGCGCAGTGGCCGTCTGGGTGTAATACCCCCTCCGACCACAACGTGGATTGCAATGGCAGCGTGGCGCTGTTCGTCCGGTCGCCACGGGACGGACAGTCTTTCCGTTTTCGTTAGATAATAGTGCACTTTACTGCTGATAGAAAATATGTTCAAAGGCCATTTTACTAATCCACCCTGCTGGGTGGGATAAGTACAACAAGCACTTTAAACAACCGTATTTTCTGGTAGGCTAGTGTTTCTCAACCGGGGGTCCGCGGACCCCTAGTGGTCCGTCGTGTAATTGCAAGGGGTCCGTGAAAATAAAATATCTTTAAAAAAAAGGTCCTACGACATTTATAGAAATAGGATTATTTTACTCAAATGTGACTGAGACCTTTATCTACCTAAACTATAAAGGGTAACGGGACTTTTTTCTCTAATTACATCTGTTTCACAAGTGTCATTTATTGTATTTTAATAAGAGATCTCGCTCCCGTTTGCATTGTTAAAAGTTACTGTATAAAAATCCTGTTGTTACATATATCTGAAAGTTACTGAATACATATTCTGTTTTGTTACATATATCTGAAAGTTACTGCATAAGAATTCTGTTTTGTTACCTATATCCAAGTTTCAACTGAAAGCTCTTATTTTTGCCCCAAAGAGTGAATAAATGCTATAATGCAATTTAAAATGCAATTTCTACTGTTTCTATCAAATTGCAACCCCCCTCCCCCAAGATCAGGTGGAGGGGTCCTCAGGGTAGATCAAAAATACGCAGGGGGTCCAGGACCCCAAAAAGGTTGAGAACCACTGGGCTACACATTGCACTACGTCGTCTCGATGTGCTATTCCCTAAACCGCCACACCTGCTCACCTGGCGCTCTGATCATTCAGCTGTTGAGATGGTTGCTTGTGACAGTCGTTCTTGGGCTTGCCCTGTTTGGTGTGCGAGTGTGATGAGTTTTTTTAGACATACTCTGTAATGGTTTTGCATGTAGGCCTCATACAGGCCATTTATGATGGAAATAATGACATCTAGCCTGACGTGTTGCATTGGGATGCGAGTTGTGTTCAGGTTTGAGCATCAGTGTAAGGGCTAGTATGGCGTTTATAGGCCCATGTCTAGCTATGGTGTAAGGTTTGGTTGGTTGGGTCTCACATTTTACTGTAGTATGTGTGTTGGGCCTGTACTTAAGCTATAAGTTCATGTAAATTGTCTTTATACCCATAGTAAATTTCACTTTCTTACGTGTAAAGTGGGAGGACAGGAGCTCTTCAAGTTTTGCACCCTAAGGCACAACACTGTTAATCTTGGGAAAAAAAATGGGATAGGGAATGTCCGTCTATGGACGAGTGTGTTTCCCATAGGTCTAGTCCCCCCCTTCTGTTATGTGTCTATAGACCGAGGCAGTGCTACTTGTAGTGATATAACGCCATGTATATCCACTGGAACTACACTAGGTGTTATGTACTACTTCACTACCGAGCGGAGGGAGAGAGCAGGCGAGCTTGACCAACACAGGCCGTCAAGGAGAGAGAGGGGTTATGGGAACATTTCACCGATGGGTAATCACTACTGATGAGTAATGTAGTGAACTGAAGCAGTAAAGTCCATCCACACTGTTTACTATGTTGGTGGAGAAATTGGCGTGGTCCTGCACCCAGCCTTTCCTACAGCGCCTATGCAACGACCACGGATGACTAATACTCGCTAGCCCTTGGCTAACGGGTCGGACCCTTTAGCCGAGTGGTTAACGTAGTCGCCGTTGGTGCAGGAGACCCGGCTGCGGCGGTTCCCGGCTGCCCCCTGGATTTGCTATCCATGGACCAGAATGCATTGCTACATGCTGGCTTCTGTGTCGTTGTCCATAAAATCCTCGGCACTAGTGCTGTGAACATCATTTATCCTATTGGAAACGCAGCTTAGCCAAGAGAAGGGGGTGTTTTTTGCGCCGCGTGTTTAGGGTAGGTTAGCATGTAAGATCCCCTGCTAGGATGTCGTTTTTCTGTCCACCAACTGACGTCGTGAAACTTGGCGAACAGCAAAACCTGCAGAAATGATTAGGAAGAACTGCAGTTGTTTTTTTTCTCATGCGCTATCCCGGGTGCAGCGAGTCAGAGAGAAGGCAGAAAGTCTGTGAAATGCAGTGGCGGATCTAGAGATTTTTTTCCTGGGGTGGCAAGACTGTGTCCCAGAGGTGGCAGCTGCCACCCCTGTTGCCACCCCGTAGATCCGCGCCTGGTGAGGGGGAGGGGGGAGATTCTAAATCGGCGACTTCTGTTTGAGATGAGTTTGGCGCGGGTCTCATTGACCTTCACCATGCATGTACATAAAATATACTTTAAAAACATATTATCTGATTTATGAATGGGGTGGCAACAAGGGTGGCAAGACTGCGTCCCAGAGGTGGCAGCTGCCACCCCTGTTGCCACCCCGTAGATCCGCGCCTGGTGAAATGTCCCCTGAACTAAAGTTTTATAGGTTTCCGTTGTACCTTCTGGTCTTGTGTTTGGCTGTAAAGCTATCAGAACGGGGCTAGCACTACCAGGCCCGCTCACCATGCTGAATGAAGATGTGCTGACGGTGCTGGGTGCAGACTCCCTGTTCGTTTGTCCTTCAGTTCCTCAGAAAGGTGGCACATTAATCTCTCTAGGAGACGCATGCAAAACAGGACAATGCAACTTTTGTTGGTTTTGAGAGCTCCCGTTTCTTCTGAATGAAGCCGTGTTGGATGAGGGTGTGGGAGCTCTGCGGTCAGTGAACACGGCCCCTCTGTTCTCCCCTGCAGGATATCTTCCTGACCTTTGACAGGGACAGGTCTCGGCGGCTCGAGTATCTGGAGGTCAAACCCGCCCTAAAGGCTGCAGGTAAGACGGGCACACTTCTCTCATGTGGCGGCACCAAATGATGTTTTCTGAGGCCGTTTGTCAGAAATAACTTTCAAGCTTGCTCCCCCGGAGTTGTGTGTTGACGCTTGGACATGTTGTGTTGCTGATCCTGCCACGTAGTCGTGGTTGTGTGTGTGTTTAACAGAAAAACAGCTCTGACCAACAAGGTGGAAGGCAAAACAAATTGCTTCCGGTTTGCCATCTTTACCAACACAAGTTATGGACAGAGCAGGACCGGCAGAAATCTGTGGTACTGCAGAACACAGACGCCACGACTAAGTCGCTGGCTATGCAAATGTGGAAGAGTTGGTTGGGACAGGATTCTGGGTGTGTCTAGCTGGTATACGTATATACTTGTGTGTCCCTTTTGCCTGCGGTGACTCCGATTGTGGTCATTGTGTGTTTGCTGCAGGCATTGCGGTGGATGACTTTGTGATGGAGCTGATCGGCCTGAGGTACACGGAGCCGGACATGACCATCAGCTACCCTGGTTTCCTGTACCTGCTGATGAAACTGGACAGCATGATCTGTAATGGAGGGAGACGGGGAAAGGGATGGATGGATGGATGGATGGCTTGCATTTATATAGTGCTTTGCTAGCTGCAGTAGCCACTCAGAGCGCTTTACAGCGCTATGTACACTCGTCTAATAAGGGCTTTGAGAAGGTCTCCAATAGCGGCTGTGTAATGTTACGTTTTGAACAGCCAGAGCAAACTGCCTTCTAAGGATACAAACAACTCGGGCGTTCGGGTGGCGTGGCGGTGTGTTCCGTTGCCTACCAACACGGGGATCGCCGGTTTGAATCCCCGTGTTACCTCCGGCTTGTTCGGGCGTCCCTACAGACACAATTGGCCGTGTCTGCGGGTGGGAAGCCGGATCCTGGTCAGAGCCTAGTCGCTGCACTAGCGCCTCCTCTGGTTGGTCGGGGCGCCCGTTTGGGGAGGAGGGGGGAATAGCGTGATCCTCCCACGCGCTACGTCCCCCTGGTGAAACTCCTCACTGTCAGGTGAAAAGAAGCGGCTGGTGACGCCACATGTATGGGAGGAGGCATGTGGTAGTCTGCAGCCCTCCCCGGATTGGCAGAGGGGGTGGAGCAGCGACCGGGACGGCTTGGAAGAGTGGGGTAATTGGCCAAGTACAATTGGGGAGAAAAGGGGGGGCAGCTATCTGCACTTTACACAGGAAATATCAAACATCAAAAATCATTTAGAGTTTGACCAAGGTCTGGTTTGTGTGTTCTGCTGTGGTTTTCTGCTTTTATAGATAAATTTCAAGCCTACGACGTGGCCGGGCTGGGCACCATATCCCTCAGCTACAGACAGGTAGGAGCACGGTGTTCACAGTTCCATTCATCCATAAAGTTGATGCCTCGTGTTTTGTCTGGAGGATAACGGAGAGACAGAAACAGACCCTGCAGGAAACCGACTGAGTTTGTCCTGGATGTTCTCTGACTGGTTTCAGTGGCTGCACATGACCATGTACAACTGACCAGATCTGCTCCACCTGCCCCGCTGGACTCGAGCACTGCCCACATGACCATGTACAACTGACCTGATCTGCTCCACCTGCCCCGCTGGGCTCGAGCACTGCCCACATGACCATGTACAACTGACCAGATCTGCTCCACCTGCCCCGCTGGACTCGAGCACTGCCCACATGACCATGTACAACTGACCTGAGCAGACCTGCTCCATCTGCCCCGCTGGACTCGAGCACTGCCCACATGACCATGTACAACTGACCTGATCTGCTCCACCTGCCCCGCTGGACTCGAGCACTGTCCACATGACCATGTTAAACTGACCTGATCTGCTCCACCTGCCCCGCTGGACTTGAGCACTGTCCACATGACCATATACAACTGACCTGAGCAGACCTGCTCCACCTGCCCCGCTGGACTCGAGCACTGTCCACATGACCATGTACAACTGACCTGATCTGTTCCACCTGCCCCGCTGGACTCGAGCACTGTCCACATGACCATGTACAACTGACCTGAGCAGATCTGCTCCACCTGCCCCGCTGGACTCGAGCACTGTCCACATGACCATGTACAACTGACCTGATCTGCTCCACCTGCCCCGCTGGACTCGAGCACTGTCCACATGACCATGTACAACTGACCTGATCTGCTCCACCTGCCCCGCTGGACTCGAGCACTGTCCACATGACCATGTACAACTGACCTAATCTGCTCCACCTGCCCCGCTGGACTCGAGCACCGTCCACATGACCATGTACAACTGACCTGATCTGCTCCACCTGCCCCGCTGGACTCGAGCACCGTCCACATGACCATGTACAACTGACCTGATCTGCTCCACCTGCCCCGCTGGACTCGAGCACTGTCCACATGACCATGTACAAGTGACCAGATCTGCTCCACCTGCCCCGCTGGACTCGAGCACTGTCCACATGACCATGTTCAACTGACCTGATCTGCTCCACCTGCCCCGCTGGACTCGAGCACTGCCCACATGACCATGTACAACTGAGCTGATCTGTTCCACCTGCCCCGCTGGACTCGAGCACTGTCCACATGACCATGTACAACTGACCTGATCTGCTCCACCTGCCCCGCTGGACTCGAGCACTGTCCACATGACCATGTACAACTGACCTGATCTGCTCCACCTGCCCCGCTGGACTCGAGCACTGTCCACATGTTCAGCCTTGTTTTGTTGCCTATTAGTTAGTTTTAGTTGCAACTTGATTGTTTTTACATGCCCTTTTTATACTTTCAGTGTAAATAAATGGAAATATCTTTTCAAAAAACACTGTACGCAGAAGTATAATGAATAATAATAAAAGTATAATGAGTGCCATAATGTACACAATAAAAGCCATGCTTTGTAGTAACACAGTTGGTTTTGTGTTTGTCTTTGAACACTATCATATTCCTATGGGAAAAAGTAAGTTTATCTTTCACTGAATTGGACGTATAAGCACTTACTTATCATTTTGTGGCATTTTTATTTGTTCTAAAAAACCCAAACGGCGAATTTGGCCTTGAGCTACGGGACATTGTGGAGATGGGGGACAGAGGACAGGGGACAGGGGTTGCGCTGCCGGTGTTGTGCCGAGTTCTGCTGCCCGCCGAGAAGTCGCGGGAGCGCGCACAGCTAAAGGGAAGGCTGCCGGCCTTTGTGGGGATGTCGAAGAGGAAGCGCCGTCTAAACGACGTCCTCTTCTTTGTCAGGTTCGTCAGTGGTGGTGAAGGATCTGCAGTCTGTAGGTTTTGAACATGTCGAGTCCAACGCTGGCTGTGAGCTGCTCTGTAGGAGGGCAGCAGCTTCCCAGTCAGGAGGAGCTGCACTCACTGGAGGCCACGGGTGGAGGCCACGGGTGGCGGGCACGGACGTGCAGACATTATGGCTATAGTGGCTCGAGCCACTGCCCCTTTGCCCTCATTGGCTGAAGTGCCCCTCTGGACCAATTTGTTTTATTATCATCATTATTAGGGGTCCAAGCAGCTTCTTGGACCCCTGTTGTATTTGTTATGATTATTATTGTTTTTCTCCGCTAAAAGTGTGTGAGGCTCAGCAACCGTAAGTCCTAGACCAACCAACTTTGGTACGTGGATTCCTATGGCCCCCCCCCCCTACTCAGGCACCACAAATCACCTATGTCAGCCAGATGGTGGCGCTATAACAAAGGGTCATGCGTAATTCCCACACCATAAGTCAGATCAACACAAAACTGCACAGACATATGCATCTGAATGTGCTCTACAACTTTGTTATGGGGACCACATATGTCAGCCATATAGTTTGCCCGCCATTTTGACTTGTATTAGTTTGGGCGCGGTTTCTCAGCTAAAAGTGTCTGGGGCTCAGCAACCATAAGTCCTAGACCAACCAAATTTGGTAGGTGGATTCATGCGGCCCCCCACTACTCTGGCACTACAAATCACCCATGTCAGCCAGATGGTGGCGCTATAACAAAGGGTCATGCTTAAAAGGCCATAACTCCCACAGCATAAGTCAGATCAACACAAAACTTAATCGACCCATGCATCTCAATGTGCTCAACAACTTTACTAATGGGACCACCTATGTCAGTCATATAGTTTGCCCGCTATTTTGACTTATTTGGTGTGGAAGCGCTGCAGCTCTACATACCACCCACCAGGACACCTGGGTATAACGACATACTTTTTCGTTTTACGGCCGTCGGCTAGGACGCAAGAAATCAGACACCGTCTGGTCCAGTTTTGGAAACTCTGGCACATGTTTCTGAAGCAGTGGAAGTGTTACGACATTTTAAAAAATTACGGTAATCGTCTAGGACACAGTGGTTCTCAACCTTTTTGGGGTCCTGGACCCCCCCTGCGTATTTGTGATCTACCCTGAGGACCCCTCCACCTGATCTTGGGGGAGGGGGGTTGCAATTTGATAGAAGCAGTAGAAACTGCATTTTAAATTGCATTATAGCATTTATTCACTCTTTGGGGCAAAAATAAGAGCTTTCAGTTGTAACTTAGATATAGTTAACACAACAGAATTCTTATGCAGTAACTTTCAGATATATGTAACAAGACAGAATATGTATTCAGTAACTTTCAGATATATGTAACAACAGAATTTTTATGCAGCAACTTTTAACAATGCAAACGGGAGCGAGATCTTTTATTAAAATATTACACTTGTGAAACAGATGCAATCAGAGAAAAAAGTCCTGTTACCCTTTATAGTGTAACGTGCATGGATAAGGAGACACGCTGTCCGCTGACTCGCGAGTCGAACCCTTTAGTTGACTGGTTAACGTTGTCGCCTGCGGTGCAGAAAATACGAGTTCGCGCCCCGGCTGTGAAGATCCAGCCGGGGATGCTAACTAATGTTAACTAACACTACGTTAGTTAGCATTAGCTTAAGTTAAACGTTAACTAACGCTACATTAGTTAGCATTAGCTTAAGTTAAATGTTAACATTGGCTTTAGCTTAAGTTAAATGTTAACTAACGCTACGTTAGTTAGCATTAGCTTAAGTTAAATGTTAACATTAGCTTTAGCTTAAGTTAAATGTTAACTAACGCTACGTTAGTTAGCATTAGCTCAAGTTAAATGTTAACTAACGCCAACGTTAGTTAGCATTAGCTTAAGTTAAATGTTAACATTCTGACATAACAATTCTAACCTGAACACAAACATAACAACCAAACTACTGTTCCTTAAATTGCCATCTAACGTTTCTTTTCTTTCCTCTCTCTCTCGCTCTCTTTTTTTTATTACGTCCGGGTCCCATAATAGAGAACAATCAACATTTTAGAACAGCCCTTGCTTACAAATGGAGCCTGTCCGGTGGCTTGCACCGCCGTCCTACCTGAGATTAAGTGTGGGCTCTGGCAGAGGTAGGGTTAGGGCCGTGAGCTTCGTGGGGAAGGAGCCTCACCCCCAGTTTGCTCATGCCTCAGTTCTGTGCACCTTGCTCTCAGGTCTGGACTATGATCTGGCTCATCCAGGTGGGTGCATGGTGTGTTGTCCTGGTTTGATGTCTGCTTTGCTATGCGCAGATCCACCCTGTTGCGACGGGAGAGAGCCACTGACGTCCACCATGTAAGAGCGTGGTGCGACTTTTTGTAGGCCTCCAACATCCTGTTTACTCACCCGGCAGCGGTTTCATCCTAATTGCCTCACCCACCTCCAGCTCTGGTAGATCACGAGCAGTCCGGTCGTAGAAGCACTTGGCAAGCTGTTTCCTGTGATGCAGTTTGTCTGTGACCGCGACAATGATGCAGGGCTTCAGATGCCTTGACAGGAGGCGCTGTGCTGGGCTGCTGTCCATGTGTTCAGTTGGTGTGTTCCGCCAGTGTAAAATGGCCTGCCAGGGGTCGTTGCCATCACGTGCAGCCCTGCGTAACAGATTTTTAGCAATCTTGACAGCTGAGTCCACCTTGCCGTTTGCCTTTGGGTGCCTTGGAGAGGAGGTCATGTGGTCAAACTGCCATTCTGTAGCGAAATGTTTGAACTGGAAGTTAAACTGTGGCACATTATCCATGATGACCTTGTCGGGCTGGCCATGCCTTGCGAACTGTGCCTTGCAGCGCTTTATGATAGTCTCTGCAGACAAGTCTTGGAGCAGTTCAATCTCCCAGAAGTCAGAGTAGTGATCAACGATGAGAAGATAGTCCTTTTTTCTGTGGCAATCTGCCAACTGCCAAGGCCTTGTGGGTAGCTCGTGCAACAGCATGGTTTCCTTTTGCTGTTACAGAGCATACTCGTTACAGGTAGTGCAGTTGCTGACAAAGTCTTTTATCTCTGCCTGCATGTTTGGCCAGTATATCTCCCTGGCCTGGCAGTAGCATGCGTCACCAGCAATGCGACTGGAGTGTATGCGGGTGAGCATCTCTGGTCATAGTGTTTTGGGGATAATGACCTTTTAACCATTGAACAGGATGCCGTTTTGCGCATTGTTCTCGTCTCGAAAAGGCCAGTATTCTCTCACTGCGAACGGTGTTTCCTCTTTCAGGTCTGGCCAACCGGTGAGAACCATGGACTTCAGTGACTACAAGTGTTCGTCCTTGTCCGTGTGTTGTCTGACCTGTCCAGGCGGTGATCTGTGATGTTTAAATCGTCGGCCTGATTGTTCTATTGAGCATCTTGTTGTTCCTACAGAAGCGAGCAGATGGCATGCTGCTGATATGCCGTATCTCTGCATGTGCATTGCACCATTGCCCTGCTCAGTGTATTGCTGATAAACATCTGAGATGCCGGCTTGTAAACAACTTTCAGGCTGTAGTTTTGCAGAGTCAAGAGCATGCTCTGAAGCCTTTTGGGTGCAGTGAGGAGAGGCTTGCCGAATATGGCAATGAGTGGCTTGTGGTCAGTTTCCGCAGTGATCATCTCACAACCATGCAAGTACTGATGGAAGTGCTGGCAGGTGAAGATGATGCTGAGGCACTCTTTCTCGATTTGTACATAGTTTTGCTCAGTGGGAGGGAGAGCTCTTGAGGCAAACACGACTGGTTGGCCCTCCTGCATAAGGCAGCAACCAAGTCCACTTTGGCTGGAGTTGCTCTGGATTGTGACAGGCTTTGTTACATCATAGTAATGCAACAGTGGCATAGACGAGGCCAGAGATTTCAACTCCTGCACCACTGCCTCATGCTTGGGTAGCCAGTGCCATGGTGTCTCTTTGTCCAGCAGCAGTCGCAGAGGCTTGCAGACTTCGGACAAGCGTGGCATGAACTTTGCAAAATAGTTTGCAAAGCCGATGAGCCACTGCACTCCTTTTGCATCAGTTGGGTTTGGCATGTCGAGGATTGCTTTCACTTTTTCAGGGTCTGGCTTCGGGCCTGTGGCTGAGAGAATATGACCATGGAAGTGAACGTCTCTCACCTTGAACTGCAGCTTCTTCAGGACAAGGCACAGCTTGATCACTCGGCAGCGCTCCATCAGTGCCAGGAGCTTTGCATCATGGTCATGTTCTGCTTCTTCATCAGAATCACCACAGCCTATGACCAGGACATCATCAGCGATGGGTTACATGCCCTTGAGCCCAGACAGTAACTCGTGCTCCTTGCATTGGTAGACTTCAGGTGCCACAGAGATGCCAAACGGGAGCTTGAGCCAGCATTTTCGACCCCAGGGGGTCCAGAAGGTGGTCATGAAGCTGCTTTCCTCATCCAGCTTGCATTGCAAGAATGCATCTCGAGCATTCAGCAGGGTGAAGATCCTGGCCTTCGGAAGCTTGTAGAGGACGTCCTCCAGTGTCGGCATGATATAGCGAGAGTGTTTCACCGCCTGGTTCAGATGCTTTGGGTCAATGCAGACCCTCAGTTTCTCTGGCTTTTTTACAATGACCATATTGCTGATCCAGTCAGTTGGATCAGTCACGGATGTCATGTGACCATTCACCTCATACTCGTCTAGCCGTGCCTTCACAGCCGCTGTCATTGCAATGGGCACATTGCGAGGAGTGCACTGGACTGGAGTGACACTCTTATTCAGCTCGAAGTGCACCTCCCCGGGTACTGATTCAACAGGCCCGTTGAATACGTCGTCATACCTGCTAAGCAGTTGTTCTTTGGACAAAGGTCCATGCTGGACATGCTCCATGGCGTGCAGGTCATTCGGGATTGTGAAGTGAATCAGTCCCAGGCATTCACAGGTGGAACCTGAGAGAAGGGGATATTGACTAGTGTTCACTATTTCAAACTCTAGCTTGTGCTTTTGTCCTCTAATAGCACATTCAGTCTCAAAAATGCCCAAAGAGCTCATTAGCTCCCCTGAGTATAGCTTTAGTCTCGTATTACTGGGCAAGAGCTGTGTCAGGTGCCAGCTTGATTTTATCTTTGTAGCTCATCACGTTACACATAGCACTCGAATCCAGTTGGCATTGTTGCCGCTTGTTGTGTATTCGCAGAGACACGAACCATTTCTTACCTTTTGAATGTACAGCCCCAATGGCAGCGGTGGCTAACCATGTGCCATGGAGCGCCATGTGTATGCAGGTTTTCATTCCAACCCGACTCCACACCAGGTGATTTCACTGATACAATCTTCCTCTTTAGTTGAAGGGTTGCTAATCAGTGAAATCACCTGGTGTGGAGTCCGGCTGGAATGAAAACCTGCATACACATGGCTCTCCATGGCACATGGTTAGCCACCCCTGCCCTATGGTTTCATGCATGTAGGTGTCACTGTTCTGCTGTGAATTGGCATTCTCAACACAGTGAAGTTTGCCCTCACTCACCCTTCTTTTGTCCTTCATACACACTTTAGCAAAGTGATTATTGGTTCCACAGGGTTTGCATTGTTTGCCATAGACAGGGCAGTGCTCTTTGCCTCTTGCGTGTGCATTCCCACAGTACCTGCAAGCTGTACTGTTTGTAGGCGGTGGCGGTGAATAATTCTGCCTCAATTGGTTTTGTCTGAATGGCTGCTTGGCAAGAGTGTTAATGACATCAGTTCGCAGGTTTTCCGTGTCCATTGCTCTCATTCTCATGTCAGTGATTTCAGCAGCGCGACACATTTCAATGACAAATGGTAAAATTAATTCCTTCTCCCTTAGTAGCCGCCGCTGCCGCATGTCCTCATTTGCAATTCCCAGCACAATTTTGTCACGAATTAGTTCCCCATTCAATACAATCAGCCCTGGTATCCTGCAGGACAAACTTTCCCAAATCCACGTGACCTAGTCCACCTGCAGGTGGATAACTGACTTCCTGACCAATAGGAGTCAGCACGTGAAGATGGGGGAGCATGTCTCGGATCATCAGCACCGGTGCCCCCAGGGCTGCATCCTCTCCCCGCTGCTCTTCTCGCTTTACACCGTGGCTGCACCTCCAGACATCAATCTGTCAAGCTCCTGAAGTTTGTGGATGACACCACTGTCATTGGACTCATCTCTGAGGGTGACAAGTCTGCTTAGTGATGGCAGGTTGACCACCTGGTTTCCTGGTGCAGCCAGAACAACCTGGCGCTAAACCCCCTGAAGACAGTGGAAATGGTGGTGGACTTAAGGAGTAGCCCAGCCCTGTGCCCCTGGAAATGGCTTGAAATGACCTGGCTGCTTACCTTTACATATTAGCAAATACACATACCCTGGCAAACCTGTAGTGGTGTGGATAAATAGACTGCTGGGACATTTGACACCATGATTGTTGTAACTGTACACACTCACTCTCTCTCACGCACACACACACATATGTGTGTGTGGGCAAATGCATTGACAATTTCATGGAAAACTCATTTTGCGCATTCTGTGGCACTTTTGACTTGGGTTGGGCAAAGATTCTGAAAACCTTTATGAAATCCCCCCCCCCAAACATATTTGGGGGGGGGGAATTGAAAGTATAAAATATCTCCTTTGTGTGGCTTGTCAGTCTATTCTAAAATGCAACTGTCAATATGGACGGCCCTGTTCTTCTTCTACGCCTCTTTGTTGTTCACCAGCAAAACATTCAGCTGACTAAAAAACTTACTCTGCATATAATGAAAGTTATGACACCATTGCACCACTAGCGTAAATCTACTGCCACCGATTAAATAAAACAATCTGTAGACTTTGGTACTCCAAATTGCTCCATATTTAATATATCTGTCTCTTGGCCTGTGGCATACACAGTGCTTGGGTGTTGTATCGAAGCAGGGAGTATTCTAGCCCAGCATATTGGAGCATTACCAGGACAGGCAGGCAATCACAAAGCTTATACGTATTCGTTTATTTACAACCTGTACTTTTCCATCTATTATACACGCACCTCTTTTACAGAGCTGTTACACTGGGACATTATGTCAGTGCAGCAAACAGAAAGTAAAAAACTGTGATACTTCTGAGTGTGAGGTAAAGAAAGGGCTTTACACGTGAGAATAAAGGAGCTCTGCCCTCTGCTCAAAGGGAAACAGTAGCACACCTGTTCTGGGAAGTGGGTTGCTGTGTGAACAACAAACCCATTGAGTACTGTACTTGAATCAATTACAGTAGCCCACACACACGTGACTTGCAGGGAAACACCGTAACGTACGACTTAGATGGGAAAACAATGACTCGGACAGTGTTTTAAGTCTTATCCTCCTGATTCCAGCCATCTCATTATGCTTTAATGCTGCAGCATGGCCAACACCCTGCTCGCGCCTCAGATCAGGGAAAACCCAGCATTTCCAAAGAAATAATACATGCTGATAACGGATGCAAAAGATTATGCTGGACAACAGATATTTTCAAAAGGCCTGCTTCCTAAAAAAAACAAAAAAACATTGGGGATTACAATGGACAACTTCACGCTGAACACAAAGTCTTTTTCAGAGTTGCTGTATAACGTAGGAAATGGGAGAAACATTAAATTAACTTTTGTTGAGTTTAGCACGTTTAATCACATAATGATGGTACCGATTTTCAACAATAAGAGCGATGTGCAGAACTGTACCAGCTACAGAGGTATAAAGTTGATCAGCCACAGCATGAAGATATGGGAAAGAGTAATAGAAGCTAGGTTAAGAGGAGAGGTGATGATCAGCGAGCAGCAGTATGGTTTCATGCCACGAAAGAGCACCACAGATGTGATGTTTGCTTTGAGAATGTTGATGGAGAAGTATAGAGAAGGCCAGAAGGAGGTACATTGTGGATTTAGAGAAAGCATACGACAGGGTGCCAAGTGAGGAGGTGTGGTATTGTATGAGGAAGTCGGGAGTAGCAGAGAAGTATGTAGGAGTGGTGCAGGATATGTATGAGGGCAGTGTGACAGTGGTGAGGTGTGCAGTTGGAATGACGGATGGGTTCAAGGTGGGGGTGGGATTACATCAAGGATCAGCTCTGAGCCCTTTCTTGTTTGCAATGGTGATGGACAGGTTGACGGACGAGATCAGGCAGGAGTCTCCATGGATGATGACGTTTGCAGATGACATTGTGATCTGTAGCGAGAGTAGGGTGCAGGTGGAGGAGAGCCTGGAGAGGTGGAGGTATGCACTGGAGAGAAGGGGAATGAAAGTCAGTAGGAGCAAGACAGAATATCTACGTGTAAATGAGAGGGAGGACAGTGGAATGGTGAGGATGCAAGGAGTGGAGGTGACGAAGGCGGATGAGTTTAAATACTTGGGGTCAACTGTCCAAAGTAACAGGGAGTGCAAAAGAGAGGTGAAGAAGAGAGTGCAGGCAGGGTGGAGTGGGTGGAGAAGAGTGTCAGGAGTGATTTGTGACAGAAGGGTACCAGCAAGAGTTAAAGGGAAGGTTTACAAGATGGTTGTGAGACCAGCTATGTTGTATGGTTTGGAGACAGTGGCACTGATGAAAAGACAGGAGGTGGCAGAGTTGAAGATGATAAGATTTTCACTGGGAGTGATGAAGAAGGACAGGATTAGGGACGAGCATATTATAGGGACAGCTCAGGTTGGATGGTTTGGAGACAAAGCAAGAGAGGCAAGATTGAGATGGTTTGGACGTGTGGAGAAGAGATGCTGGGTATACTGGGAGAAGGATGCTGAATATGGAGCTGCCAGGGAAGAGGAGAAGAGGAAGGCCAAAGAGGAGGTTTATGGATGTGGTGAGGGAGGACACGCAGGTGGCTGGTGTGACAGAGGAAGATGCAGAGGACAGGAACAGATGGAAATGGTTGATCCGCTGTGGCGACCCTAACGGGAGCAGCCGAAAGTAGTAGTAGTAGTAATCACATAATGATGCTGAAACATTGGGTCAGTTCAATTGACCAAAAAATATTTTGCCGCTGATCTTCATTTGTACTCAGCATCTGATGCATCTCATGTCAGTGTCCAACAATATTAGGCCAGCACTGAAGATTCCAGTTGTCCTGATACCACTTCTACCTAAAGCTGTGAACATCCCATCAATGTCACTGCAGAAAGAGAGGTTGTCAACCTGCGCAGAACTTTGTCAAATGTTCTTGACGGCTCCAAAAGACAAATTTTCATACCTGGTGACAGCAAAGCGTAATTCTGCTTTAGCTTTTGACAAATCTAAGTCCCTGACCAGGTCATTTAATTCTGGCTGTGCTATCAGATGAGGATAACCAGGCATAAAGGGTTCAACATCTGGATCAGTGTTGTTTTCACATCTGGCTCATGTGTTGTGGCATCTCCATCTGCCTCATCATGTGGCTTTGGTCTCATGGCTGAAGGCAGATTGGAGTATTCAGTAGATTTCTTATTTCCAGCAGAGAAGCCAGATGCACTGGTCAGACAGAAGTCCGTCACATGATCCTTCCGTTCTCGCCATATCATTGGGACTACAAAAGACACTGACTTCCGAGTACCGCCGAGCCAAACTCTCAGGTCGACTGCACATGTTGCACAACAAATGTGAGGATCCCAGGGTTGGTCACCATTTTTACATCCGTAGTAGAGCTCATAGGCTTTCTTAATAAGAGCTGCCACAGTGCGTCTTTGAGCCTTAACGTGTCCTCGCCACAGATGTAGCAGGATGTATCGCAGCTGTTGCAACGCTGACTCTTCCTGAAGTCAATAAATCCTGTTAAGTATCCTCACTATGCTACTGCCTGAAGAACATGTGCATCACCATGCGTCCACACTATATCCATGTAATATCTGTGTGAGCTGCTTTTATAGGCCGTCTGCATCTGTCCTAGCTTGCTTTGTGGGCAATACAGTAAACTATGACAAGAAAACACATGACAGGAAATGTAAAAAAAAGGGTTATATCTAAAAAATGGTGCATGATAGTAAAATCTTAAGGAGATTTTTGTGATCAGTAGCCCAAAATCCATATAATGCACTCAGAAGTGTTCAGGGTGCGAAATCTTCATTGCTCAGTGTTATTATAGCTTATCAAGGCTCAGCGTTC
Organism: Lampris incognitus; assembly: GCF_029633865.1. NCBI lineage: Eukaryota > Metazoa > Chordata > Actinopteri > Lampriformes > Lampridae > Lampris > Lampris incognitus. Next base: position 62,461,280 of record NC_079217.1, on the reverse strand, counting down.
TTGGTTTTTATTTTTCAAAGCCATCCAAGCATGCCGAATGTCGCCACAAGAGGGCACTGTTACATAACCTCACACGAACAGGAACAACTTTTGGGTCCGTGGAAACATAAAATCCGGGTGAAAATCAGTTTAAAAAAATGTGGGTATTTTTCGGTGAAAATCAGTAAAAGCCGAAAACGCTGAGCCTTGTAAATTATTATTGTAAATAATTAGTAAGAGAGAAAAAAAAAACACACAGACAAGACATATGTTAAATTACATTTATTGCGAAAAGTGATGATTGAGGAAAATTACCCGGTGGAAAAAGGGCCTTTGTGTGGGCCCATGTAGTATATGTGTGTGTGTGTGTGTGTGTGTGTGTGTGTGTGTGTGTGTGTGTGTGTGTGCGTGTCACTGAGATGTGGCCATGATGCTTGACACACCTGCAGAGAGGAAGAGGACAGGGACAGAAGATCAATCTCTGAATTAACATGGACTCACATGTACCTTTACATACCCACCAACCCCGTCATTCCTGTCGTAACATATTTCAGGCCCCATTTGTTTTAAAGCTTTTACACGGTTACGTGTTCTTATGTATGGACACTTGTGATAGCTGGTCTAATGTAGTTCAGCTATAAGCGATGTAATAACATGCTCTTTACAGTTTGCCACCTGTCCCTTCTTGTAATTCCCCAAATCGTGCTGGTGACAGTCCTCAAGCGATGTCAGCTCAGCTTCTCCAACTTGTTTCCTGTTCTTGTCGCACTGTTGCGCAACACCGACACAGGAGCGCGGCCATTTTCAGCCCACCTGAGAGTTGGCGTTTTGCCGTGTTTGTGTTCAGATCATACAAAGGGACAAGAAAGTCCATGCTGGTCTGGTGACTTTTCACATGTGACATTTCAGAAAACCGACTAAGAGGTCCACACACACCAAGAAATCCAAAAGCAACAAAGAAGCAGAAATCTAGTTGTCTTGTGGTGTAGTGTGATTTTAACCTTTAACCCTGATGTCAGTAATCAAATGAAGGCCATTTTTTTGTGACAGTTTCTCGAGTTGGAATAATGCCTATATCCGTTTTGATGGTATTGCTATACACACCGAATCTACCCAGTACCAGAACAGTCGGCTGGTCCTGTGAAAGACTGACTGGGCACAGGGGCGTCCGGGTAGCGTGGCGGTTTATTCCGTTGCCTACCAACACAGGGGTCGCCAGTTTGAATCCCCATGTTACCTCCGGCTTGGTCCGCTGTCCCTACAGACACAGTTGGCCGTGTCTGCGGGTGGGAAGCCGGATGTGGGTATGTGTCCTGTTCACTGCTCTAGCGCCTCCTCTAGTCGGTCGGGGCACCTGCTCAGGGGGGAGGGGGAACTGGGGGGGGGGGGTAGCGTGATCCTCCCATACGCTACGTCCCCCTGGTGAAACTCCTCACTATCAGGTGAAAAGAAGCGGCTGGCGACTCCACATGTATCGCAGGAGACATGTGGTAGTCTGCAGCCCTCCCCGGATCAGCAGAGGGGGTGCAGCAGAGACCAGGAATTGGCCAAGTACAAGTGTGGAGGGGGACTGACTGGGATGATGAAGGTGAAAAACCTGTCAACCAGGGTCATCCTCAACTTCACTAAAAGTTTTCTTCCCTTTCGTAAAAGAGCAACACCACATCAAATATGAAAGTACCTCAGCTAATGCGGGAAAGTTAAACTTGAGGTGGAACAGCTGTAGTTACATTAAGTTGTAGTTATTATTAGGAGCCATACAGATGTTTTTCCTGAATTGCTCCAATGGTGTGCAGTTGTTTCCAACCCTTCACTTTTGTCATGATGTGATCCTACGACCAAGGAGATGCTGAAATCCATCTCATTACACTTGGATTTTATTTCTGATTTTTTTTTTAAAATTCCTCTAAAATGTCAACATTTTAAAAACTCACTCTCGAAGTCGATCTTCTCTACGATGTTCTTGGGCTTGACACTCTCTTCCTGGTTGAAGATGAAGATCTGGCCTTCTTCGTTCTCTGTCCAGCCGTATTTACTCATCCACACCTTCACCTGGGTGTCTGGAGGAGGGGGGAGAGAGGAGCTCGTGAAGGCCTCGTGGAAAGGCTGGGGAAATCCTAACACCTCAAGTCAATGAGATGTACTCCACCCTCTCATCTAACACCTCAAGTCAATGAGACGTACTCCCACCTCTCTCATCTAACACATGAAGTCAATGAGATATACTCCCACCTCTCTCATTTAACACCTGAAGTCAATGAGATATACTCCCACCTCTCTCATCTAACACCTCAAGTCAATGAGACATACTCCACCCTCTCTCATCTAACACCTGAAGTCAATGAGATATACTCCACCCTCTCTCATCTAACACTGTAAAGAGGACACCGAGCAAGAAGCTTGAATCTGAACAACCCATAGTGCTGGGTACTTGGAAAATACAATAATCATCTACTACTATTACTTTCGGCTACTCCCGTTGGAGGGCGCCACTGAGGATCATCCGTTTCCATCTCTTCCTGTCCTCTGCATCTTCCTCTGTCACACCAACCACCTGCATGCCCTCCCTCACCACATCCATAAACCTCCTCTTTGGCCTTCCTCTTCTCCTCTTCCCTGGCAGCTCCATATTCAGCATCCTTCTCCCAGTATACCCAGCATCTCTCCTCCACACATGTCCAAACCATCTCAATCTTGTCTCTCTTGCTTTGTCTCCAAACCGTCCAACCTGAGGTGTCCCTCTAATATACTCGTTCCTAATCCTGTCCTTCTTCATCACTACCAAGGAAAATCTTATCATCTTCAACTCTGCCACCTCCAGCTCCACCTCCTGTCTTTTCATCAGTGCCACTGTCTCCAAACCATACAACATAGCTGGTCTCACAACCATCTTGTAAACCTTCCCTTTAACTCTTGCTGGTACCCTTCTGTCACGAATCACTGCTCACACTCTTCTCCACCCACTCCACCCTGCCTGCACTCTCTTCTTCACCTCTCTTCTGCACTCCCCGTTACTTTGGGCAGTTGACCCCAAGTATCTAAACTCATATGCCTTCGTCACCTCTACTCCTTGCATCCTCACCATTCCGCTGTCCTCCCTCTTGTTCACTCATGGAAAATACAATCATAATAAATATGATAATCAGATAAATGTACACGATAGAAACAGATCACATTATGCAAAAACACCACGTTTACGATTCCAGGTGAGGTTCATTTGGTAATGTAAAGTATGATACCAAACCAAAACTAGTTTTCAAATAATACTCCCTCAAATATATCAGACTTCTTTTTGTGAGACGCTTTAGGTCATAGGGTCTCATTCCCATTAACTTGAACAACAAAATTGTGCACCATGATATGACGACGCCTGAATTTCATCCCAAAACAATTATAATATAGTATTATTGCCAAAACCAAGAAATGTCTGACCAGAGGAGGCGCTAAGGCAGCGACCAGGACACATACCCACATCTGGCTTCCCACCCACAGACACAGCCAATTGTGTCTGTAAGGACGCCCGACCAAGCCGGAGGTAACACGGGGACTCGAACCGCCGATCCCCGTGTTGGCAGGCAGCGGAATAGACCGCTACGCTACCCAGACGCCCACCTCAAAACATCTTTAATACAAAATGCCAGCCATTACATATTGTTTGTGTCTCTGCCACTGTGTTCAAATCTGCATTGCTGTTTTTGAGTCACTGTGCTGCTGCGAACTTGAATTTCCCAAAGGAGGTGCTAGAGATTGATCTTCTCTCATCAGCGCTCTAACAGACAATAAAACAGATGAGGAGTGCTTACCCAGAGGGTCTCCCAGCATCTCAGCCAATAACCGGTGCTCAATGTTCTGGTAGGTAATGCCAACGACATGGCAGATGACTGCAGGAGAAAGGAGAATAAACATCAAACTGTTACGTCTTTAACCAGCTGTCAAACAAATGGCGACCCAACTTTTGTCTGACAGTTCCTCCACAAATAAAACAAGCCGGCTAGAATGATACAGGATTCCTGAGAGTAAAAAAACAGATTGTCTGTCAAAAAAATAAAATCTCCATTAAAAACTTGTAAGCTTTTCAAGCCCTAGCGTTGGCCTTCATTCACAATGTCAGAAGAAATAAAGAAAAGGACTCAGAAATATCGTAATGCACAAATTATTTACCGCCATGGCAGGGACGATGCAGAATTTATAATGTAATTTTTACCAATATCGCAAAGCTCAAAATTGTAGCAACGAAGGTGAAAAATCTGAATCTGAGCATAAAAAACAGAAGTATAGCGAGTAACAAAAACCACATTTCGGACCCTTTAAAATGGAGCCTTTTTCCTGTTCCTATTTCATGCATGCAGCTTTTAATGTGCAGCACATCTCCTACACATTGAACACTTCAGGTTACTTCGGCTTCAGAACACATCTTTAAATAGTCAACACCACCGATGTGGAATACACACGGCCGTTAATTTACTTTTGACTTTTCAAGCACATATGTGATTAGACCACATTTCTATATCAGATTCAGGTGGTACAGTCGGGTAATATTAGCCGATTCTGGACATAATTTCAATTCACTTGTGCAGTGTAGTGCATGTATAATGACCAGTACTAGCAGACCGTTAACACACAGCCATCGCTTCACCTCGTGTTTAACTTCATGCACTCAACAGCCCTGATATTCTACTCACACTTGCGAACCGAGTCCTCAAATCCAGTGATGCCGTCAATGAGCTCTCTGTTCTCCTCTAGACTCGTCTGCAAGGGAGACAACAAAGAAGGACATGTAATACACCACACTGGGATTAAGTAACCACGACTCTCACCTTGCAATGAAAGTAAACTACAAGACAAGAAAGGGTGTTTTGGCTGTATTGAACATCTGGTATATCTCTGGCTGAATTATATATCTTCTCTCAACAAGTAAGCTTTGTAGAATCAGAGGGAGTGATGCAGCACACAAATGACTGTGTGCACGTAGAGGGCAAGAATGAACCACGGTTAGGCTAAAGGTACGGAGGCGAGAGACGAGGCTGGGCATACGGCTGATGAAATAATTGGCTATTTTAGGCCATAAACTTTATGTACTGACAGACGGTAAACAAGGGTCCCTTTGTGATAAGCCTGACCTTCAGCTTAAGCTAAATATTAGGGGTAAACCAATCAACTCATGCAGCCATCCCTAGACACACAGTAGCTGGCTGAATGTTCGGTCCCATTTGATCAGAGTGGAGGTAAATGAGTTAGCTGGCAAGATTTTTTTTCTTTCTAATTTGATCAAAGTATTCCAAAATAATGTAAAATACTGTAACAAGCTAGAGCTCAGCATGAGTATAGGCCAAATACCACTGTTCAAGTGGCAACACTGAATCCAAGTTGCCTCCTCTTTAGTCCTCACTGTTCCTGGTCTAGATCGAATATTAGAATATTTCCCACTAACTGCAAAACTGAACATTACGGTAAAAGTAATTCTGCATTTTATATAAACAACCGAGCAAGCATTTCATTTGTTTAACACTTTTTTCATGTTGACTTCTGTAACCTATTCTTGAATAGGCCTTATGAGCCCCCAGAGTAAGATGTACAATCTCTACCTGATGGGCATTTTATTCACCGCACATCAGTTGGGCCTGGGATGCGGCAGAAACGAATTCTTCATTCTAAAGAATAATACTGCTGGCTTAAGGTCGTGCTCATCAGAAACGGGCCCATTGTTTACAGTCTGTCACTACAAAAAGTTTATAGCCTCGACTCGCTCACTAAATAGCAGGACTGTGTGTGTGTCTGAGTGTATGTATCTTACCCAGAAACTCTGGAAGTGGCAGGTCTCAAGAAGGTTCCCCAGGTAGAGGATCTGCCTGATGGGGCGCTCCTCTTGCTGCGGCACAGCAGTCAAGGAAACGCATCCCGACCCCAAGACAGACCCCAATACCACCCACACCCGACCTCCCATCAAGTATACAGTCAAACACCTGCATGGCTGTGTGTGGGGGCGGGGAGACATTCTGCCGACGCGCTCCAGCTGCTTTAACAGCTTATTTGTAGGCTAAACATCAATCCTATGCAACCAACTAATGCGAGCAAAAGCAAATGTTGAGAAGGTTAAATTGCTGTCCACAATACAGCCACCGGTGTGTCAATGATATTTTTCTTCCAAATTTTGAAAATGTAATATTCAGGAGATGAAAGACTTTCATCTGACACCAGAAATATGACACCTGGTAGACAGGGGCCTCAGAAAATCATTTAAGGCAACACAGACAGGCTATATGCAGATTTCTTTTTGGTCTTATTTGTTAAAATCTTGTCATATTTGCGATTCTCTTGCATTCGGGCTTGGTTAAAACTGAAAAAAAAAAGATAATAAAACCATCATAAAACTTTGAAATGACCTCAGTATGGTGGTGTGGTCCAGCAGGAATTGAGACACCCCCTCGCCCCAACCCAGTAGGGTCGGCAGCATGCTCTACTCTTTGAGGTAACTCATTTGTCTCAGTATAACAGAATGAACAACTACAGGACCTACACCCGATTGTTACCTAACACCAGTCTTGCACCAAAGGGATACGTGTGTCTGGTCGATCATGCACTTGCACAGGGTGAAGTCTGTGTGGGGCAGGTTGGTCAGGGCTTTCAGGAGGATCTGCGATGTCACGTTGGTCTGGAAGTAAGCCGGGTTGAACTGGTACCTGCAGGAGATGAAGCTTTACAACCAGGGTCTGTGCATGCATCACAGGTACGATTTGATGTCCTGATGTTCATTTATGGACATGTTCATCAAACAGCAAGTTTGATTGGAAGTAAGACAAAACGTAATTTTCAAAATAAAACTAAACTTCTTCATAACGATTATTTGCCACGGTAATTGGAGCAAACAGACAAACAAACCCATGTAAATCTGGTCATTTTTCTTGAATGATGCTGGAATCGAAACGTACTAAGACATCTGTCTACCGAATACATCAGTGCAATGATTTTACATTACATTACAAGACAATATTACTGAGGCCGTACTCCATTGTACCTTCAAATGCCAACAAGACGAACCAAGTGCTCTTATCTATACGTACAGTTTAAGGACCGCTAGGTTGGCCTCCAGGTCATAAGCATTCTCCTTGGCTTGTGTCTCAACATAACGCTCCAGGGTGGCCAGGTTTTCAGGGTTGTACCTTGGAGAAAAAAAGATAACACAGATGTCGCATCGCATTTGAATGTAAACAACCCTGCGTATCTTAGGTAATTAAAACAGTGATTATGTTATTTGTAAATGCAGCTTGGTCTAAATGTAATTTCAGTTACTTTTAGTTGACTCAGGGTTAAACTACAGGAATATGATAAAGCCAGGGACCACGAAACAAATGGTACCAGTACAGCTGTGCTGTCACAGCTGTCAAATTGACACTGGTGCCGAGGGTCCACCTCATGTTTGAGCAGTCTATGGTAGTGGTCTTCAATCCGGTCCTCGAGCACCACTGGCACTGCTGGTTTTCTATTCTGCCACACTGTTAATTACACTCACCTAATCTCCCAGTTCTAAAACCTCCCTAATTGGAGGCTGGAATACCTGGAACGATTTACAATGACTAGGCCACCTGTACTGGGGGGTCCCTGGGGGATGTGATCTAGAACCACCGGCCTATAACACCATCACAGAGAGTTGAACCAGTTCATCTGCACACAGCGTTTATTGCAGTGTTTCTCAACCCAGTCCTCAAGGAACCCCCTATCCTGCAGATTTTCTTCGCAATCCTGAATAGGTACCCGTTTGTAGTTATTCAACCAATCAGCAGTGAACGTCTGAGTTTGCACACCTTGCATAATCAAGTGCTATGAGATGACTGGTCGAGGAAGTACAAGCAGGGCTACCTATGCAGGGTTACAATGAAAATCTGCAGGATAGGGGGGTCCTTGAGGACTGGGTTGAGAAACACTGGTTTATTGGGAGTCAGGACGAACTCATTCAACTTTCTGCGAGTTCCTCACCTGGACTACTGAGCATGCATACATACATCTATAACAGTAATTTCAAAAGGAAAACGAGTACAGTTACTTATGTTGACAAAATCTGCAAAACCTGTACGCATACATATGACGCATGACAGGTTATGTCCTTCATACGGCGGTTTCGGTGTGGTCGTAACCCGTGGAATAGTCCCCTGCTGGCACTGAGAACAGACGTTTCACCAGAGACCCCATCATAGAGACCCCCTCATAACTCTTACTCTTAACTGCTTAGCTAGATCAGCTATGGGTTCAGCCTTACTTTGATTCAAGCCGATATTCTCTTCTATCTCCATTTCATCGGCTTTTGACTTGGTGGTATGTCTTTATTCATTCGTCCTGTCGTCTGTTTTCTTCTGCCATCATTACCACCCGTTTGTTTAGGCACTTTAACGTCATGTAAAGGACACTGCCTTGCATGTCAGGACACCACATGTGTGAAGGGAACAACGTCTGGCTGGGTGGGCTAGCTAGCTGGCTAGCCGGTGGGCTAGCCGAGACAAGTCGGCTGGCTTCCTGGGTAGCTAGCCGGCGGGCTAGCCGAGGCAAGTCGGCTGGCTTCCTGGGTAGCTAGCCGGTCGGCTAGCTTCCTGGCTAGCTAGCCGGTGGGCTAGCCGAGACAAGTCGGCTAGCTTCCTGGCTAGCCAAGCTAGCCGACGTGTCTCGGCTTACGGACTCACCTGTCAATGCCACGCAGCAGCTTCCCCACGTTCGCCCTCATCTGCTCGAAAGACGAAGCCATCCGGTCCGAACTGCGACGCGGCTCTTTTATCCTGCGAAGCCCGATTGAACCCGCACGTGGACGCCGCTGTCGGAAACGGAGCCAGGCGGAGGGAGAAAGCGCCGGGAACGGAAAGGGCGGAAGTTGGACGGACCGCAAAAGTGGAAGGACCGGGGAGGATTCCGAGTTAACAAAAAATGTTTTGTTTTGTTTTTTGTAATGAAGTTTAACTTTTGGAGGAATACGACAGTGTCGCAATCATCATATAAAACGACTTGGTGAAAATAAACCGGCAAAGCCGTAGGGTAATCTGCTTGTGATGTGAGAAACTTGACAAAGGCTTCCGCTGCCTGCCATTAGTTCCTAGCAGCTTTTGGTTCCTAGCATATTTTTTTTGTGTGGCTCTGACTTGAACTAGCGCCCTCTTCTGTATAGTGTAAGCATTAGGAAACTGTCGATAAATACTAGTACTCTCGGCTGCTCCCGTTGGGGGGCGCCAGAACCGGATCATCCGTTTCCATCTCTTCCTGTCCTCTGCATCTTCCTCTGTCACACCAGCCACCTGCATGTCCTCCCTCACCACATCCATAAACCTCCTCTTTGGCCTTCCTCCTCTCCTCTTCCCTGGCAGCTCCACATTCAGCATCCTTCTCCCAATATACCCAGCATCTCTCCTCCACACATGTCCAAACCATCTCCATCTTGTCTCTCTTGCGTTGTCTCCAAACCGTCCAACCTGAGCTGTCCCTCTAATATACTCGTCCCTAATCCTGTCCTTCTTCATCACTCCCAATGAAAATCTTATCATCTTCATCTCTGCCACATCCAACTCCACCTCCTGTCTTTTCATCACTGCCACCCTCTCCAAACCATATAACATAGCTGGTCTCACTACCATCTTGTAGACCTTCTCTTTAACTCTTGCTGGTACCCTTCTGTCACACATCACTCCTGACACTCTTCTCCACCCACTCCACCCTGCCTGCACTCTCTTCTTCACCTCTCTCCTGCGCTCCCCGTTACATTGAACAGCTGACCCCAAGTATTAAAACGCATCCACCTTCGACACCTCTAGTCCTTGCATCCTGACCATTCCACTGTCCTCCCTCTCATTCACACATAGGTATTCCGTCTTGCTCCTACTGACTTTCACTCCTCTTCTCTCCAGTGCATACCTCCACATCTCCAGGCTCTCCTCCACCTGCACCCTACTCTCGCTACAGATCACAATGTCATCCACGAACATCATAGTGGATGACATCATAGTCCTCGGAGACTCCTACCTGATCTCGCCCGCCAACCTGCCCATGTGCAAGAAAGGGCTCAGAGCCGATTCTTGATGTAATCCCGCCTCCATCCGTCATTCCTACCACACACTTTACCCGTCACACTGCCCTCATAAATATCCTGTGCCACTCTTACATATACTTCTCTGCCACTCCCGACTTCCTCATACAATACCACACCTCCTCTCTCGGCACCCTGTCGTATGCTTTCTCTAAATCTACAAAGACACAATGTACCTCCTTCTGACCTCCTCTATACTTCTCAATCAACATTCTCAAAGCAAACATCACATCTGTGGTGCACTTTCCTGGCATGAAACCATACTGCTGCTCGCTGGTCGTCACCTCTCCTCTTAACCTAGCTGCTATTACTCTTTCCCAAATCTTCATGCTGTGGCTAATCAGGTTTATACCTCTGTAGTTGCTACAACTCTGCACATACCCCATATTGTTGAAAATAGGTGCCAGTATGCTTCTTCGCAACTCCTCAGACAAGAGCTAAAAACTCCTCTGCCATCTCTGCTAAACACCTCCATGCCTTTACCGGTATGTCATATGGACTAGCCGCTTTTCCACTCTTCATCCTCCTCATAGCTGCCCTCACTTCCTCCTTGTTAATCTACCGCACTTCCTGATTCGCTCTCCCCACATCATCCAACCTTCTTTCTCTCTCTCATTTTCTTCATTCATTAGCCCCTCAAAGTACTCCTTCCACCTTCTCCACACTCTCCTAACTTGTCAGTACATTTCCATCTCTATCCTTGATCGCCCTAACCTGCTGCACATCCTTCCAGCTCAGTCCCTCTGTCTAACCAATCGGTACAAGTCCTTTTCTCCTTCCTTAGTGTCCAACCTGTCATACAACTCACCATACACCTTTTCCTTTGCCTTCGCCACCTCTCGCTTCTCTTTACACTGCATCTCCTTGTACTCCTGTCTACTTTCTTCATCTCTCTGACTATCCCACTTCTTCTTTGCCAACCTCTTCCTCTGTATACTTTGCTATACTTCCTCATTCCACCACCAAGTCTCCTTGTCTCCCTTCCTCGGTCCTGATGACACACCAAGTACCTTCCTAGCTGTCTCCCTCACTATTTCTGCAGTGGGTTGCCCAGCCGTCTGGCAACTCTTCACTACCACCCAGTGTCTGTCTTAACCCCTCCCTGAACTCCACACAACAGTCTTCCTTCTTCAACTGCCACCATTTGATCCTTGGCTCTGCCTTCACTCTCTTCCTCCTCTTGGTCTCCAAAGTCATCCTACAGACCGCCATCCAATGCTGCCTAGCTACCTTCTCCCCTGTCACCACCTTGCAGTCTCCAATCCCTTTCAGATCATGTCTTCTGCGTAAGATGTAGTCCCCCTGTGTGCACGTTCTCCCACTCTTATACGTCACCCTGTGCTCCTTCCTCTTTTTGAAATATGTATTCACCACAGCCATTTCCATCCTTTTTGCAAAATCCATACGCACTGATAACATTTATCATCACACCTTCAATTTCCAGCTTCATACTCATCTATCTGTCTGACGCTCTCTTCACCTCCAACACACTCTTGATACATATACTCTTCCTTCCGAATTAACTCTACCCAATTTCTTCTCCCATCCGCACCACGGTAGAAGAGTTTGAACCCACATCCTGGCCTTGCTCCCCTCCCACCTGGTCTCTTGCACACACAGTATATCTACCTTCATTCTCTCCATCATATCAGCCAGCTCTCTCCCTTTACCAGTCATAGTGCCAACATTCAAAGTTCCGACTCTCACCTCCACACTCCCACCCTTCCACCAGCACCCTGTCGGCCAACAGTACCCGTGGTGGTCATTGGTAACCCGGGCCTTGAGTTATGATCCGCATATTTGATTTGGAAAAGGTTTAATGCCGGATGCCGTCCCTGGCGCAACCTTCCCCATCTATCTGGGCTTGGGCCCGGCACCAAGAATGCACTGGCTTGTGCATCCTCAGTGACTTGGTTGGCAAAACTGTCGATAAATATTGGACTTAATCCAGGAGACACCGAGCTATGCCTGTTACACCACTAATGTGCTATTTGGAATATACATATCCATTCATCAAAATATCAGGTCTTGTGCACACTTGAATGATAGGTGGGCAGGAGAAACTTAGCACGGCCGATTCACCTGACATACATGTCTTTGGACTGTGGGAGGAAACCGGAGAACCCGGAAGAAACCCACGCAGACATGGGGAGAACATGCAAACTCAAAACAGGGGACGACCGGGGATGACCCCTAAGTTGGTTGGACTACCCCTGGGCTCAAACTCAGGACCTTCTTGCTGTGAGGCGACCGCACTAACCACTGCGCCACCGTGCTGCCACCAACCAATCACCAACAAATACTAATCAATAGGACTAGGGAACTATCTTAGCAAAATGATCTGTCATTAGTTTTGTTGCTCATTTATACCAGTTGCAACATAGCATCTGCTGATGCACTTGGACACATCATCAGTGATGAAACCTGGAGTCATCAGGGGTTTTGGGTCTTTCAACATCAGACGACCTCACCCAGGTTACCCAGCCTGGTGTGATCAAGTTCTGGCTTGTGTCCAAGTAGCATATGACCACGGACTGCTCCTTTTAATCCACAGACATCTAAAGGCCATCTCTGGTGCCTCCGCAGTGGTTCTGATGGCCTTCCTTTTTCGTGCACCTACGAATCCCAGAAGACTTGTAGGCCTTGCAAAAAGATCGCAAGCATCGTTTAAACGTCGAACGACTCTGACGGATATTTCCCTCCGGTGTGAGTCTTCGACCCAGCACCAGATCAGAACAGTCGAGTCAGGGTGTTTTCGCGGCGGGGGCGGCTAAAAGGTTGAGCGAGTCTCCAGCTGCAGCAAAACCGATGTAAACACTTAGTGGCTGAAATCTCTCTGACCTTGTAGACTTCTCCGTAGGTTCCTCCTCCCGCCCTCAGAAGAACCTCAAAGTCGTCCTGAGGATTCCTGGTGGAGATATCCAGCGCTGCCCTGTGCAGTGAATCCATCTCGACTGATGGTGCTGTAACTATGGTGCTCTATCTATCTATCTAATCTCCATTAGAATTGGGACAGAGTGTATTTGAGGAGGAAGGAGTGTTTGAGAAGGACCTCCTGGTTCTGTGGTGGACTGAAAAGTTGCGTAAAGCAAATATCCTTAAGGTTTCTACCACATTTCAACTCAAAGAGGGGTGGGCCTTTCATTACGGTTAACAAGTCTTGGTCAGAAGTCATTACATCGGCTTGCACCCAAAGGTGGACCTAGGCCACCGAATGACAAGACCACGAAATTAGGCGGCACCGTGGTGCAGTGGTTAGTGCTGTCACCTCACAGCAAGAACGCCCTGGTTTCGAGTCCCAGGGTTGTCCAAGCTTGGGGGTCATCCCAGGTGTGGAGTTTGCATGTTCTCCCCGTGTCTGCTGTGGGTTTCTCGTGGTGCTCCGGTTTCCCCCACCATCAAAAAGTGCATGTTAGGGTTAATACACCTGTCTGTGCCCCTGACCGAGGCAGCGGAAAGAAGAGCTGGAGTTGGTCCCCGGGTGCTGCATGGCGGCTGCCCACTGCTCCTAGCTACACAGCTAGGGTGGGTTAAATGCAGAGAGGAGTTTCGCCACGGGACTCACTAACTGTATATAAACAATGTCTTGATTAACTCAAGTATACGCTATCACAGTTTTCAAGATAACACTCAACCTCGCAACCCCACAAGACCATCTATCTATCTATCTATCTATCCATCCATCCATCCATCCATCTATCTATCTATCTATCTATCTATCTATCTATCTATCTATCTATCTATCTATCTATCTATCTATCTATCTATCTATCTATCTATCTATCTATCTATCTATCTATCTATCTATCTATCTATCTATCTATCTATCTATCTATCTATCTATCTATCTATCTATCTATCTATCTGTCTGTCTGTCTGTCTGTCTCTCTATCCATCCACCCATCTATCTATCTATCTATCTATCTATCTATCTATCTATCTATCTATCTATCTATCTATCTATCTATCTATCTATCTATCTATCTATCTATCTATCTATCTATCTATCTATCTATCTATCTATCTATCTATCTATCTATCTCTCTCTCTGTCTCTATCTATCTATCTATCTATCTATCTATCTATCTATCTATCTATCTATCTATCTATCTATCTATCTATCTATCTATCTATCTATCTATCTATCTATCTATCTATCTATCTATCTATCTCTCTATCTCTCTATCTATCC
>NC_079217.1:62411792-62446849 GCF_029633865.1 Lampris incognitus | reverse complement strand
TGTTGTGCGTGTGTATGCGTGTGTTGTGCGTGTGTGTGTGTGAAGTTGCCGTGCTGCCCGCCCATGCGGCCGTCACGGTGTACTGGAGCGTCTCTTTGTATGCCTGTGTGCGAGTGTGTTCTGCCTGTGTGTGAGTGTGTTCTGCAGTGTGCGAGTGTGCTCTGCCTGTGTGCGAGTGTGTTCTGCCTGTGTGTGAGTGTGTTGTGCGTGTGTGTGAGTGTGTTGTGCGTGTGTTGTGCGTGTGTGTGCGTGTGTGTGAGTGTACGTGCGAAAATAGCAGAAATAGCAGGCAGATGTTGTGTGCTTGACAGTGGACGTGAGAGAAAAGGGGTGAGTCTGCGTTTGTGTGTGTGTTTGTGTGTGTGTGTGCGTGTGTGTGTGTGTGTGTGTGTGTGTGTGTAACATGCCCGAGCCCGAGCAGGGATAGTTACAGCACCATCAGTCGAGATGGATTCAATGCACAGGGCGGCGCTGGATATCTCCACCAGGAATCCTCAGGACGACTTTGAGGTTCTTCTGAGGGTGGGAGGAGGAACCTACGGAGAAGTCTACAAGGTCAGAGAGATTTCAGCCACTAAGTGTTTAACTCGGTTTTGCTGCAGCTGGAGACTAGCTCAACCCTGACTCGACTGATCTGATCTGGTGCTGGGTCGAAGACTCGCGCCGGAGGGAAATATCCGTCAAGAGTCGCTTGACTCGTTTCACTGCGACCTGCCACAAGCGCCTGCGGCCTGCGGCCTGTAGCACGGCACCGGCGTGCTTTTGGGCAGGATTCTTAGCAGTCCTCCGTAGGGTGTTGAAATAAACCCTTCGTTTTTACTGAGAAACCGGGCCTTGTAGCTCGGCGACAGCTCGCCGTCGCTTCGCCGAATTCCCTCTCCAGCTATCGCCTCAAAACAGCGTAGGAGATTTCCCTTCTCACGTCTGGTCCGGCTGCTGAGCTCTCGGCAGGTGTTGTTGTTTAACGGTGACCCCGAAGGGGACGCGGTTCCGTGGTGTCGGTCGGACGCGAGAGCAGCCGTTCGGCGGCAGGCTTGCATGGAGGAAGTGGGGGCTCTAGGAGAAGTGAAAGTGCTCGTGTGTCGTTTTGATGGGCAGACTTGAGCCGAACCAAAGCTTAACGCAGGTGTACTGTGGCCTTGGGTACCATGAACAAGCTGTGTTGATTCAAACTGTCTTCACAAGTCATCTGCTCATCGCTAAGAATCTGTCCACCCCGGTTTATAAGAGCAGGGCTCTTGGTCCGTTAGTACTGCTCGTGTACTGTTGTTGTCGTTTTTGTATCAGTCAATCAACCCATCAATCAAGCCATCAACCAGTCCATTAAATTTTATCTATTTGGCACAGTACAAACAAAACTGTCATGCGATACCCACTCAGATGAACAGATTAAAAGTTGGGCACAAAAGACAAACTGTTACCCATTTATGAGATGAGAGAGAGAGAGAGAGAGAGAGAGAGAGAGAGAGAGAGAGAGAGAGAGAGAGAGAGAGAGAGAGAGAGAGAGAGAGAGAGAGAGAGAATGTGTGGGTGTGTGTGTGGGCGTGTAGGGCGATAACAGCTAACTGTGTGTATGTGTGCATGGATAGGTGCAGGCCATGTGAAATGCTGATGCGCCCTAGCACTTTAGTGGTGTTCTTTAATGGTGTTCTTTAGTGACGTTCTTTAATGGCGTTCTTTAGTGGTGTTCTTTAGTGGTGTTCTTTAGTGGTGTTCTTTAGTGGTGTTCTTTAGTGGCGTTCTTTAGTGTCGTTCTTTAGTGGTGTTCTTTAATGACGTTCTTTAGTGGCGTTCTTTAGTGGTGTTCTTTAGTGGTGTTCTTTAGTGCTGTTCTTTAGCGGTGTTCTTTAGCGGTGTTCTTTAGTGGTGTTCTTTAGTGGCGTTCTTTAGTGGCGTTCTTTAGTGGTGTTCTTTAATGACGTTCTTTAATGGTGTTCTTTAGTGCTGTTCTTTAGTGCTGTTCTTTAGTGGTGTTCTTTAGTGCTGTTCTTTAGTGGTGTTCTTTAGTGCTGTTCTTTAGTGCTGTTCTTTAGTGCTGTTCTTTAGTGCTGTTCTTTAGTGCTGTTCTTTAGTGGTGTTCTTTAGTGGCGTTCTTTAGTGCTGTTCTTTAGTGGTGTTCTTTAGTGGTGTTCTTTAATGGTGTTCTTTAGTGGTGTTCTTTAGTGGTGTTCTTTAGTGGTGTTCTTTAGTGCTGTTCTTTAGTGGTGTTCTTTAGTGGCGTTCTTTAGTGGCGTTCTTTAGTGGCGTTCTTTAGTGGTGTTCTTTAGTGCTGTTCTTTAATGGTGTTCTTTAGTGGTGTTCTTTAGTGGCGTTCTTTAGTGGCGTGCTTTAGTGGTGTTCTTTAATGGTGTTCTTTAGTGGTGTTCTTTAGTGGTGTTCTTTAATGGTGTTCTTTAGTGGTGTCTTTAGTGGCGTTCTTTAATGACGTTCTTTAGTGCTGTTCTTTAATGGTGTTCTTTATCGGCGTTCTTTAGTGGTGTTCTTTAGTGCTGTTTTTTAATGGTGTTCTTTAGTGCTGTTCTTTAGTGCTGTTCTTTAGTGGTGTTCTTTAGTGGTGTTCTTTAGTGGTGTTCTTTAGTGGCGTTCTTTAATGACGTTCTTTAATGGTGTTCTTTAGTGCTGTTCTTTAGTGCTGTTCTTTAGTGCTGTTCTTTAGTGCTGTTCTTTAGTGCTGTTCTTTAGTGCTGTTCTTTAGTGGTGTTCTTTAGTGGTGTTCTTTAGTGGCGTTCTTTAGTGCTGTTCTTTAGTGGTGTTCTTTAGTGGTGTTCTTTAATGGTGTTCTTTAGTGGTGTTCTTTAGTGGTGTTCTTTAGTGGTGTTCTTTAGTGGTGTTCTTTAGTGGCGTTCTTTAGTGGCGTTCTTTAGTGGTGTTCTTTAATGGTGTTCTTTAGTGGTGTTCTTTAGTGCTGTTCTTTAGTGGTGTTCTTTAGTGGTGTTCTTTAGTGGTGTTCTTTAGTGGCGTTCTTTAGTGGTGTTCTTTAGTGGTGTTCTTTAGTGCTGTTTTTTAATGGTGTTCTTTAGTGGTGTTCTTTAGTGCTGTTCTTTAGTGGTGTTCTTTAGTGGTGTTCTTTAGTGGTGTTCTTTAGTGGTGTTCTTTAGTGGCGTTCTTTAGTGCTGTTCTTTAGTGGTGTTCTTTAGTGGTGTTCTTTAGTGGCGTTCTTTAGTGCTGTTCTTTACTGGTGTTCTTTAGTGGTGTTCTTTAGTGGTGTTCTTTAGTGCTGTTTTTTAATGGTGTTCTTTAGTGGTGTTCTTTAGTGCTGTTCTTTAGTGGTGTTCTTTAGTGGTGTTCTTTAATGGTGTTCTTTAGTGGTGTTCTTTAGTGGCGTTCTTTAGTGCTGTTCTTTAGTGGTGTTCTTTAGTGGTGTTCTTTAGTGGTGTTCTTTAGTGGCGTTCTTTAGTGCTGTTCTTTAGTGGTGGTCTTTAGTGGTGTTCTTTAATGGTGTTCTTTAGTGGTGTTCTTTAGTGGTGTTCTTTAATGGTGTTCTCTAGTGGTGTTCTTTAATGGTGTTCTTTAGTGGTGTTCTTTAGTGGTGTTCTTTAGTGCTGTTCTTTAGTGCTGTTCTTTAGTGGCGTTCTTTAGTGGCGTTCTTTAGTGGCGTGCTTTAGTGGTGTTCTTTAATGGTGTTCTTTAGTGGTGTTCTTTAGTGGTGTTCTTTAATGGTGTTCTTTAGTGGTGTTCTTTAGTGTTGCTCTTTAATGACGTTCTTTAGTGCTGTTCTTTAATGGTGTTCTTTATCGGCGTTCTTTAGTGGTGTTCTTTAATGGTGTTCTTTAATGGCGTTCTTTAGTGGTGTTATTTAATGGTGTTCTTTAATGGCGTTCTTTAATGGAGTTCTTTAGTGCTGTTCTTTAATGGTGTTCTTTAGTGGCGTTCTTTAGTGGCGTTCTTTAATGGCGTTCTTTAGTGGTGTTCTTTAGTGTTGTTCTTTAATGACGTTCTTTAGTGCTGTTCTTTAATGGTGTTCTTTAGTGGTGTTCTTTAGTGCTGTTCTTTAATGGTGTTCTTTAGTGGTGTTCTTTAGTGCTGTTCTTTAATGGTGTTCTTTAGTGGTGTTCTTTAGTGGCGTTCTTTAATGGCGTTCTTTAGTGGCGTTCTTTAATGGCGTTCTTTAGTGCTGTTCTTTAGTGGTGTTCTTTAATGGCGTTCTTTAGTGCTGTTCTTTAGTGGTGTTCTTTAGTGGCGTTCTTTAATGGCCTTCTTTAAGGGCGTTCTTTAGTGGCGTTCTTTAGTGGTGTTCTTTAATGGTGTTCTTTAATGGCGTTCTTTAATGGCGTTCTTTAGTGCTGTTCTTTAGTGGCGTTCTTTAATGGCGTTCTTTCGTGGCGTTCTTTAATGGCGTTCTTTAGTGGTGTTCTTTAATGTTGTTCTTTAGTGGTGTTCTTTAGTGGCGTTCTTTAGTGGCGTTCTTTAATGGCGTTCTTTAGTGGTGTTCTTTAGTGTTGCTCTTTAATGACGTTCTTTAGTGCTGTTCTTTAATGGCGTTCTTTAGTGGTGTTCTTTAATGGCGTTCTTAAGGCGTTCTTTAATGGTGTTCTTTAATTGAGTTCTTTAGTGGTGTTCTTTAATGGAGTTCTTTAATGGCGTTCTTTAATGGAGTTCTTTAATGGTGTTCTTGTGTAAAGTGCCCTGAAGTTGTTTCTCTGCAGCTGGTGTGCTTGTGCTGATTCCGCTCCTTCTCCCATCTCTCGTGAAAACCTTTAGCGGTGAATCTAATACATCGAAATTAGAAACTCCTTGCAAAACAAAAGGACATAAGGGGTGGAAAACACCAAGAAACCCATGTCATGCTATGTCGTTTTTTTGTGTAAGGACCAGCGCAAGCGCTGCAAGCTGCATCAGAAGTGCTGGGGGTTGACCCGGCGGGGTGTTCATGTAATGTGGCAGTACCTTCACTTTCATAAGCAGGTCAGGTGTTGCCGTCAGACGCTCTTGTTTTTTTTCCTCACGTCAGTCAGGCGCAGACTGGCTCTCCGTGGGCGTTTTCTTGCAGAGGCGGTTTTCACAGCGCTACGTGTTCCTCTGTCAGTGGCTCTTCGTCACGTTCCACTACGAACCACCACCACCACCTGCACCGTTTCGGCCTGCTCGGTGTTTCTGGCACTGACCAGGGGTTCAGCTGGTGTTCGGTACAAAAATAATTCCAAAACACGAGACACTTGACTTTTGGCTGGCGTGGAAAAGCTGGTGTGTTGATAAAGAGGATGTGATAAAGGGTGCCAGAAACAGAAGATGAGCAATACCCATTACGTAACACCAAAACCTGTGACCCATCAGATTACGGGAGCTGCCCCCGAAACGTTCTATTTCGGCCGTCCAACCAGATGCTAATCCTAATTTTAACCACACCAAACCCACATCTGATAGCTGCTGTCTCCAACCCAGTACCTGCAGATAACCGTCCCCAACTTTATGCCCAAATTTAACCTCGTGTAAACTGCCGTTTCCTGGTTGAAAGAGGGCGTTTCAGTGGCAGGGTCACATAAACTGGTGCGCCACAGATCTTGGTGTAACACCGGCACAAACCGAGCTGAGTAGGAGTGTCCGGATTAAGGCCGACATGAGAAGTCAAGGGCCAATACTAGTACATCTACTTTATACTGTAAACTGTACACCTAACTGTTTAACATTATCTGAACTGCCGTTTCCTGGCTGAAAGAGGTCGTTTCAAGGCCAGCACATCTGAGTAAATCCAGCACAGGGAAGTTTGTCAGACCCCTATTGTTTTATTTCATTTTTTGGTGTAGCAGGTTTTTGGAGGCAGCCCGTCCGCCCGGGGCTTCCTCCTCCTCCTCCTCCTCCTCTACCCACCCGGCTGTTTGTGTACAAGCGGCTGCCTAGCATAGCTGACATAGATCAGATTCCACGTGGGTGAGCCGTGAGCAGCAAGGTTACGGGTCCTCCGGTACTTTCCAGTCTGCTGGTCGCTCGTTCGTCCCCTCGCACAAGGCTTGGCCGCCGGAAACTGGGTTCACTGCGCGGGAGCTTCGGCGCCGGACGTTGCCCTCCCTCCGTGTCATCCGCTTCCGGCGACGTTGGGGATTCGTGAACGGGAGTCCGTTCCTCCACGCCGCCGCAGAGGGTCGAGGCTGGCTGTAAATGCAGTGGCGCCCCCAGAAATGTTTCATGGGGGGGGGGGGCAAATGGGGCCACTGAAAATCTTGGGGTGGCACACCAAAACCAAAAGCCATGACTGAATTTCGGGAATTCTATGCTGCTGTTGTAGTGTACTGGATAGGCTAGTGGAAAACTGTCAATATGAATGTTAAGAAAGATATACATTATTGATTTAAATGAACAGCACCTAATGTAAGATATCAGATAGAAGCATATTATGCATAATCAGAAGCATATTCTGCATATGCGACTCGTGGCTGGGGGGGGCAGCGGGGGGGGGGGGGGGCAGGGATAGTATCAGGGTGGCCGGGCTGGCCACCCCATGGGGGGCGCCACTGTGTAAATGTGGTTCAATGTGAGGTTTTTCACCGTAACATAAAGCAACAGGTATGAAGATGTAGGGTTGGAAAGAAAATGGAGGTCTACGCAAAAAAAGCTTTCTTAGGTCAACGCTCGGAGGGAGGACTGTGGCATCTGGCGAGTCTGCAAATGAATGGCGAAGGTGTCGCCCCGCCTTTTAAGCACCCTTGAGTTGTGCTCAGGTCGACATACACATTGCTTATTACACCAGCTATTAACCGCTGATGTGATTAGGGTGATCAATAACCGAGAGGAAGTTGAGGTCTATTGGGCTGCTCCAACATCCGTACGTCCATTGCAAATGAGTGAAAACGAGACGACGGTCCGTTGCGCCCCTCCCCCCGTTCTGGCCCACTTACAGCGGCTTCCTGTATTCGCTTTCAGCTCAACGGCCTCCTGATCACACTGAAAGCCCGCCATGGCACGGTCGCCTCTCCTATTTCTGAACAGAGATAAGCCAATATTCTGCACCAGGACTACAAGAGACACAACGCAACAAACACACAAAGTTCAATACATCGATTAGAAAGACTATGAACGTATGCATGAGTCTCAAGTGTGTTGCTGCTACGCAATTTCCAGCATGCACCTTATCATTGGCCAAGTAAGGTGAGTATTTCGGCTGAGCTGATGGCTCACGTGCAACTAATTAACTAGCGTTAGCACTTGCTAATAGCGTCACATGTAATATTATCAACTCATACAATAAGATAGGAAATATTACATCAAGCAAAACTAATATGGCTGAAAATTTTGTGATTTGGACTTGTGTTAAGAATACTAAAATGCCAAAAGCATCAAATGTATTGCGGCGAATTGGGGGCAGCCTGGGACCCGCCGCAGCCGGGACGCGAACCCGGGTCTCCCGGGTCTACCAAAAATTTTGGTAACACTTTAGTATGGGGAACATAAAAACACTTAATTACTAGTGAATTAGTAATGATCAGGATGTCACTTTAGTATGGGGAACATATTCTAAGTAACAAAAACTTAATTTACAGTAATTTAACACTATGAACACTTGTAGTTTTGTGTGTTGTTATGTAAGAACAGACCATATTCATTAAGTGATAGTAAGGGAGAATAACTCTTCTTGTGGTACTACCACCTTATAAAGGCCATACTAAGCAAAGCATATTGAGATGGTACTACTAATAAGCAATACTTCTGAGGTTATAGAGGGAAAACTCATAGTTAATGGCTTACTGGTTGCATAATAAGGCCATGCAGAATAAGGCATTAATGAGTACGTAATAATGACCAATTAAGAGCCAATATGTTGCTAATTTGCATGCTAATAAGCACCTAATTCATGGTGACTACGTTCCCCATACTAAAGTGTTACCGTATTTTTATACATCGATACTATAAATATATTGACACTGTAAGTATTGCGATTCAAGTATGTCGCCCGCCTCCTGCAATGCGGGCGACACGGGTTCGCGTCCCGGCCGCGGCAGTTCCTGTGGTTGCGTTGTCTCCCCCCCCCCCCCCGAATTCGCCACATTGGTGTCAGAAGTGGGATGGAGCCATCGGAAGCGCATGCGCCCTGAGGCCCTGGGCTTCTCTAAAGGTGGGACGAAAACATATCCGTTTTTTTTTCTTTCGGGGGCGTCCCGGCAGCGTGGCGGTCTATTCCGTTGCCTAGCAACACGGGGATCGCCGGTTCGAACCCCCGCGTCGCCTCCGGCTCGTGGCGGGAGTCCCGACAGACACAATTGGCCGTGTCTGCGGGTGGGAAGCCGGACGTAGGTCTGTGTCCTGGTCGCTGCACTAGCGCCTCCTCTGGTCGGTCGGGGTGCCTGTTCAAGGGGGAGGGGGGGATAGCGTGATCCTCCCACGCGCCACGTCCCCCTGGTGAAACTCCTCACTGTCAGGTGAAAAGAAGCGGCTGGTGACTCCACGTGTATGGGAGGAGGCATGTGGTGGTCTGCAGCCCTCCTGGATCAGCAGAGGGGGGAGCAGAGACCGGGAGGGCTCAGAAGAGTGGGGTAATTGGCCGGATACAATTTGGGAGAAATAGGGGGGGGGGGGCTTTTGGCTAATATGTCTTAATGTAGGGTAATATGCTGTACAGGTGTGTGTGTGTGTGTGTGTGATAGGGTAAAGTAGGGAAGCTGCTGGGTGGAGCGCACTTCCTCTAAACGCAGAGGCCGTCGATAGACGCTGATATATCGTTCACTTTTGAACGACATTTGCATGCACTTGCAACTTCCCACACACTCACGCTCACACGCACGCACACGCACGCACACGCACGTTATCAGGTGGCTGCGTGTGTGTGTGTATATTCTGCAGGATATGTGTGTTTGTGCATGCTCAATAATCCAGGTAAGGAGGTCACAGGAAGTTGAATCAGTTCACACGTTTATTGACGCTGTGTCCAGATGAACTGATTCAACATTCTGTCGTGTGTCTGTGTGTGTGTGTGTGTGTGTGTGTGTGTGTGGGTGTGTGGGTGGGTGTGTCCAATCGGGCTCCAACCTGCTCTCTCAGATTTCATCTCGCCCTGCTACTTCCTGCTGCTGCTGCTGCTGCTGCTGCTCTCCAAGGGGTCGGCTTCCAAAAACTGAACCACTCTTTGTGAAAGCCAGATACACAATCTTTAGCGGTGTCATAAAAACGGGGAGATACCGAGAGAGAGACACACACACACGCACACACGCACGCAAAAGTGGATTTTGGCGCACGCCTTGCACGTAATATCGTGTTATGTGTACGCAGAGGGGGGGGGGGGACAAGAAGAAAGACTTAATATCGAAATAAAATGCTATGCTAGACCAGTGGTTCTCCACCTTTTTGGGGTCCTGGACCCCCTGCGTATTTTTGATCTCCCCTGAGGACCCCTCCACCTGATCTTGGGGGAGGGGGGGTTGCAATTTGATAGAAACAGTAGAAACCGCATTTTAAATTGCATTATAGCACACGGACCCCTTGCAATTACACCACGGACCACTAGGGGTCCGCGGACCCCCGGTTGAGAAACACTGCGCTAGATGACACGCGGTGACGTCTCCCTGTAGGTTCAGTCTCCCGTTCCGTCGCGCTGGGCCCAAGGGACCAGCTGACCAGTGTTTATGAGTGACGTCACATCGCCGCGCTCCCCGCGTTGTCATGCATCCCCGCGGCACCTCCGGGCAAGACACGCCCCGCGTAGCATCCAAGCGCTGGGATTGGCCAGGCGTCGGTGCGCGCGCCAGCGTTCCTCACCGCAGCGCCCGGCAGTGTCCACAGGCTCGCTAGTTGGCGGCCATGTTTCGTGTCATCAACCAGCTGAATTAGCCCAATGTCGATAGATTTTGAAATAAATGAAGGTCACGTACCTTTCTTAGTATACATGTTAACGTGGTTTATTGGATCGGTATCGATCAACTGCACCTTCATGAAGCCACTAGTCGTTTGTTCAACGCAATCCGGTCACTCACGCTAGGTTACTGAGAGCTAGCTAGCTAACCTAACGCTAGTGTAAACTACTAACAAGACACGTTAGCCCCTAGCTAACGGGCCTGACCCTTTAGCCGAGCGGTTAGCGACGTCGCCTTGTGGTGCAGTACGACCCGTATAGAATCCCGCACCGGGCAAGAACATAACCGGTTACATTGGTGGCAGCGGCGGGATCCGGAAGTGTGCAGATCCTCAGTGGTCTCTTCGGAGCGCGGGAAGAACAAAGCGCGAGGGCGCGCTTCCGGGGAGGGTGCCGACTGTAAACTACTAATAAGACACGTTAGCCCCTAGCTAACGGGTCTGACCCTTTAGCCGAGCGGTTAGCGATGTCGCCTTGTGGTGCAGTACACGCCGTATCGAATCCCGCACCGGGCAAGAAAATAACCGGTTACACTAGCTTGCTTGCTAGTGGTAACGTTACTTTCCACTGTTGAAATCGTGATAAAACCATTAAATTTGTACGACAACAACTAGCTACAAATGCACTTAGAAAAACGTATGTAATAATATATTACTATGACAAGTGTTATATGGCATCATTGGTGAAAGAGCAATCAATTGTAACGTACACGGATAAGTAGACACGTTAGCCCTTGGCTAACGGATCAGACCTTTTAGTCGACTGGTTAACGTTGTCGCCTGCGGTGCAGGAGATACGGGTTCGCGTCCCGGCTGTGGCGGTTTCCGGGGCTGCCCCCCCTCCCCTCCCCCGAATTCACTACACAATCAGTAAATTAGAAAGCTAAGGTTAGTGCTGTAACTGCGGTTGCGCACCGTACAGTAGGCGGTGAATGGGGAGACGCCTGGCCAATCCTAGCGCTTGAATGCTACGCGGGGCGTTTCTTGCCTT
Source organism: Lampris incognitus (assembly GCF_029633865.1). Taxonomy (NCBI): domain Eukaryota; kingdom Metazoa; phylum Chordata; class Actinopteri; order Lampriformes; family Lampridae; genus Lampris; species Lampris incognitus. The sequence goes on along the minus strand of NC_079217.1, from coordinate 62,436,081 downwards.
GAAGTGCCGTGGGATTCACAATAACGCGTCCTCTCCTGCTTACTCGTTAGTCTGCACATTCACTTGTTTAGCTCGTCGTCTGCGGCACCGAAGACTGGCATGTAGACTGGGACTGAAGTCAGTCTACATGCCATGGTTATCATTCTCCAATGATAACGCATGGTTATCGTTCTCCAACACGTCCAGTTGGAGAACGATGACCACAAAATCCCACAGAAAAGCAACCGAAATTCAAACAAATACTGCTATAATGCGTTCAAAGAAGGTCGAATCAGGTCATATTGAGAGAAACGTGTCATCGCTCATCTAAGTGACCTCTTCAGTCTCAGCTGACTGCAGGTACATCAATTTTATTTGTATAGCCCAATATCACAAATTACAAATTTAACTCAGCGGGCTTAACAGCAACACAACATCCTGTCCTTAGACCCTCTCATCGGATAAGGAACAACTCCCTAAAAAAAAAAAACTTTAACAGGGAGAAACAATAGGAAGAAACCTCAGGTAGAGCAACAGAGGAGGGATGTCTCTCCCAAGACGGACAGCGTGCAATGGATGTTGTGTTCACGCAATTTACATAATACAGCATTGAAGAGGATAACAGAATTATAATGGACATAAAATGTATGAAGAACATGATGCCAAGCAGTGTCCACGTGCCAACGGAGCAGTCCAGGACCCAAGCCACGCGACCAGCATCATCAGTTAAACTAAACACCCCACCCTTATAAACAATACAGTGGCATAACGACCCAAAACAACGGTCACAATCCTGTTATGCAACTGTACTGTTTACAAGGGTGGGGGTACCTGCAGTCAGCTGAGACTGAAGAGGTCACTTAGATGAGCGATGACACGTTTCTCTCAATAAACGTTGTGTCCGGATGAACTGATTCAACTGTCTTTTATGTTCTTACCCGGAATATTGAGCACGCACCAAGACATTTTAAAACCACTGATCGGTCCCTTTTTCTTTCTTTCCATGGTTGATAAAATAATGACAGCTTTTCACTTCCATGTGTGGTCCGGGATCAGATATTCATCAGATATGTAGCTGGAGTCTGAATGGTAAAGTCAGAACTCTCAACATCAGATGAGTAAGAGCTAGAGGTTGGCAATAACCGAAGTCAGCAGACAGGCAGCAGCGTCGCTGTATTAACAAGTATTATGGGGGACGTCTCTATGCAAGCTAAACTCGGGAGTTCCTATCAGTCACCCGTGTCTGAAAACACCGCTGGGCAAATGGCTGAGCGCAGTCACAGGATGTCGATTCATTGGCAATTTGTGGGTGCGTGTGAATAATTCCAGATTGCGCATGAACAGTGAGCCAAAAAGCCTGAACGGAGCATGAGGGAGTGTGGTGTCAGCGCTGTCTCTGGCTTGTCTGCCACCAGCGGCCCAGAGCTGCGCCAGTAATGAGAGACGACATCAATGAATCACACAGCGCAGATGGTAACGTGCGGCAGCAGCCATTTAGTTAAAACAGGAAGAACAACTGAGCCTGTACCACAGGCAGACCGGAAGGGAGGCTTGGTAACTATGGCAACCACAAAAAATACTGGCGTCACTTCTTTTTTTCCCAAACACCCCCCCCCTCCTACACACGGTACAACAATAACACCACAGGACACCAGGCAACATCACAGCTCAGGCTATATAACTAGACCTGTAAGTTAAGACAAAACATTATCACCAGTACACACAAACAACTGGCCTAAAGTTGAGGTGCAGCATCAGGTGCAAGAGCAGGCACACACTCGCCAGGGGAGCTCCCCCCCAGGCTCGACCTCGACGGGAGGCCCAGTCTCATCCCCCAGCCTCATATCGTTATCACAAGGCAGGCAAGGTGCAGGTGGGGGCTCGGCAATGGCTGGCGGTATGTCAGGGCAGTGCGGGACAGGGTTGTCCAAGTCCTCATCAGACGCGAAATCGTCCGCGAGGGGTTCAGAGGCCGTAGTGGGACCTTCCACTTTGTAGAAGTCACCCAGCCTGACCCTGCAGGAGGTACGACAGAGTTGAGACCCCGTGAACTTCTGGATATTGCACCATGACCCATCCACGCTCGTGACGAGGTACCTGTCACGGGCCTTTGACTTATTCCCGTCAGCATACAGGTACACCAGTTCACCAGGTCGAATGGCGGGAGGCACGACCACACGACCAGAGGGCACCTTTGACTTCATGCTGTATGGATGGTTGGTGACACGCTCCGAGTGTTTTTTCAGGATGAGGTCCTGGTCGACCACAGGCAACTGCCTATGGGAGAACTGGTCACGCTGAAGCAGCATCTCACGGGCAGACAATCCACGCGACCTAACACGACTGTTCAGGTTGGCCGTAGCGACAGAGAGTAACAGGGGAGTAACAGCCCTACAGTTAGGCTCGAGACAAAGAATCTCCCCCTGAATCTCTTGAACAGCCTTCTCCGCCACTGGGTTCTTATTGACATTCTTGGCGTTGCCCACCTCAACAACTAATCTGTGCATAGCGAGGGTCCAATCCCCTGCCAATGCAGCAAAACCAGGGGCAGGGTCAGTCCTGATCACAGCAAAGGGGCCGTCGAGAGGGCACAGACCCACACATAAGCGGGTTAAAGCGTCCCTGAGAGTGTCTCGGCGCTCGTTGTCGATGAGACAAGACAGCGTGAAAGACATGACACACTCCCGGACAATCAGAATGAACTGGCAGTCCCGCCGGAACACATCAGCCAAGAAAGAAGACCCGACGACTTCCGGAGGGTCACTTGTAGACTGGTCAGATACGAACGCAGGGGCTTTCTTCAGAGCTGCACACTGGTGGCAGCCGCTGGAGACACGTTGCACAGCAGAGTCCATATCCAACGCGTAGAAGTAGCGTTGCACAACTGTCTTCAACTGGGTGCCGGTGGGGTGATCGAGCTTGATATGGAGGGAGGTCAGTAGGTCATCGAGGACAGACCGAGGCACAACGATGCAGTCCGTCGAGGCTGCGAGGAGGGTGTGCCGGCGAACAACTAGGAGGCCGTCCTTAGCCACTGTGGTGACGTTCAGGTAACGTTTCACATCACGAATGTTAGTCAGCGTCTTGGATGGACGCATACCCTGACGGAGGTGAGGAGATATGACGATGTTGTCTGGAATTGGACTATTTGGCTCCAATCGTCAGCAATGCAGAGGAAGCCCATTCCTCCCTGGATTTTTTCTTTTACTTTCCCTGCTGACTTTCACTTACAAATATTACGCTCGTAGCATGCGGTTAATTGTTCTGGGCTTTCTAACAAGTCACGTTCATTGTGCTAACAAACTTCCTTGCCAAGTAGATTCACATTCAGATTCAGACTCCGGTCTTTGAGACAACACGGGCCTCCTCCTTACAGTAAAAGCGTGTCTCCTTTTGGTATCAGATCTGCAGTGGATTTTGATATCAAACTGATCTCAGGGTTTAGTTCCTGCATGTGGTTTGGAACCCAACCCATGCTGCCAGCAGCACACGCCGAAAATGGAGAAGCCAGGTGAACAAAAAACACGGTGTCTATGGGACGGACCTCCAGGGCTGAGCTGACCGTGTCAACTCTATGCTGATGATCTGTGGTTTATGTGTGTATGTGTGTGTTAGGACGGATAGTGTAGATAGATACATACACCTTATGTGCTTTTTCTTGTGTTCTTTGTTTATTTGAGGGTGTTGCATGTCTTTGAATAAGATAACGATCCCCGACCCAGATGAATCTGTGGTGCCCAGTTGAAAGCGGGTGTGCCGGCGGACCAGATCGGCAGCACGACACCCGGTTTGCAACGGGGAGAGAACGTCGCTGTGTTTGAACAAGTTGAACAAATTGTACATTGATTTTAATACAGCTCGTTTAAAAAACAACACATTTGAGGTTAATCTGAACCATCTCAGCCAGTTAAAAACCAGCGTACCTTCTGAGCCAAATCAAACCGCCACGTTTTAAGATTTACTGTGAAACGGGCTGATGCTCAATTTGGGGAAGCGCGGTGACACTTTCTCTATCTTCTGACAAATTGTGTAGATATTTGTGGTTTGCTGTAAGAAGACACCTGAGATGTGCTAGATGTGAAAGCATGGTGCATAGCTCCCGTTAAGTTCGGGGTGTGTGTGTGTTGTGGCGGTGGAGGGTCCTCTCTGTTTGGGGGTCTCGTGGTTGACCAGGCAGTCCGGTATGTTAGCTCCCATTGGAGCCAAGTGACAAGCTGTAAACCAGTCATAAATGTGTTCTTGTGGCCTCAGAAATATTCGAAATGTGCGAAAAGAAAATCCCCACAAATTATGTAGTTCTCCTGCTGAGAGATTTAGCTTGATGTCTACAAGACTTCAACCTTTCAACCAAATTTAGCCTAGCTTTAGCTAGCTAATGTAACCGGTTGTTTTCTTGCCCGGTGCGGGATTCGATACGGGGTGTACTGCACCACAAGGCGACATCACTAACCGCTCGGCTAAAGGGTCAGACCCGTTAGCTAGCGGCTAACGTGTGTTATTAGTAGTTTACAGTCGTCACCCTCCCCGGAAGCCCGCCCTCGCGCTTTGTTCTTCCCGCGCTCCGAAGAGACTTCTGAGGATCTGCACACTTCCGGATCCCACCGCTGCCACCAATGTAACCGGCTATTTTCTTGCCCGGTGCGGGATTCGATACGAGGTGTACTACACCACAAGGCGACGTCACTAACCGCTCGGCTAAAGGGTCAGACCCGTTAGCTAGGGGCTAACGTGTCTTATTAGTAGTTTACACTAGCTAGCTAGCTTTAGCATGTAGATGTCTTTTAGACGTTTAATCAACATGAACACGCTTGGTGGGTTATTACAGTAGCAGGTTGCTACAATGTAGCTCTTTACCAGGAGGAAGTGCGTGTGACAACTGCTGCAGAAAAGGCGCTGGAACATCCCTCCCCTCCCTCTCTCTTCCAATTGTACTTGGCCAATTACCCCACTCTTCCGAGGCCGTCCGTGTCGCCGCTCCACCCCCTCTGCCGATCCGGGGAGGGCTGCAGACTACCACGTGTCCTCCGACACATGTTTGTGGAGTCACCAGCCGCTTCTTTTCACCTGACAGTGAATCCCTCCCCCCCCCCAGTTTGCCCTCCCCCGAACAGGCGCGCCGACCGACAAGAGGAGGCGCTAGTGCAGCAACCAGGACACATACCCACATCCGGCGTCCCACCCACAGACACGGCCAACTGTGTCTGTAGCGACGCCCGACCAAGCCGGAGGTGACACAGGGATTCGAACTGGCGATGCTCGTGTTGGTAGGCAACGGCATAGACCGCTACGGCATAGAACTTTTAACATTTCGCTTTTATTTCGCCCACAAAGGACACTTGTGCCAAAGTACGTTTCTCATCTTCGCATTCACCCATCACACACGCACACACACAGACACACACACACTCACAGGTTTATGTAAGTATGTCAGACACGCGTGTGTGACGTACTTATCATAAATTTAGACTCATCTAATCTGAAGAAAGGTCAGTGGCGTCACCGCGGAAAGTGTGGACATCTGTCAGCAGCGTGCTCTGGTTTACGTCTGTCTGCCATGGTCTTTCCTTTCAGTGTGCTTTGTGATGACACAGGCAAACAAACAAAAACATGCACAGGAAAAAAACACACACGCACACACTGACACACAAACAAGCCTTTGACCAAATAGTGTTTCCACTCACAGTGCCTGTTGTGTTCCTCGTTTGACTGTCCTGCCCGCTGCTCAGCCACGCGACAGTTTGAGTCTCTACTGTGTGTGTACAGATATACATCTATACAGATACGAATATGAGTGTATTTACAATAAGCCTGGATACATTTACTGTACACTATGACTACTTGCTGAAATTACCATGTGGCATTACCCCACTTGTTACAAGAGCGCTTCTGCATCCCTTTAAGCATTTCCCAGTAGGTAAAAATGGAAGAGCAGCAGTTGAGAAGGTGGGAAACATTTTGAAGAGAATCAGAATCAGAATCATGTTTATTGGCCATGTAGGTTTCCACGTCTGGTTTTGTGGCTCTCTCGGTGTACTTAACATGGAATAACAACACAACAACACAACAAACTTCATATATATATATACTCAACAATTGACTATATACAGCGCCTTGAGATCCTGTCCATGAATATCACAAACAGAATCGGGGACAAGGGACAACCTTGGCGAAGTCCGACACCCACCAAAAACGTGCCGAGAATGCGGCCACAGCTCTCACTTTGGTTATACAGACCGGATGGCTTGTAGCATACTCCCGCAGTACCCCCCCAGGAGCGCCCCGGGGCACACGGTCGTAAGCCTTCTCCAAGTCCACAAAACACATGTAGACTGGCTGGTCAAATTTCCATGCTCCCCTCAGCACCTCTGCAAGGGTAAAGAGTTGGTCCGTTGTTCCACGGCCAGGACGGAATCCGCATCGTTCTTCCTGGATCCGAGGTTTGACAATCGGTCGGAGCCTCCTTTCCAGCACCTTAAAGTCGACTTTCCCAGGGAGGCTGAGCAATGTCATGCCCCGATAATTGGAGCATACCGAGCATGCCTCTTTTTAAATATGGGAACCACCACCCCAGTCTGCCACTCCACAGGTACTGTCCCTGACCTCCACGTGACACTGAAGAGGTGTGTCAGCCAAGACAGCTCAACAATGTCCAGAGCCTTCAGCATCTCAGGGCGAATCTCATCCATACCCGGCGCCTTGCCACCGAGGAGCTTCCTAACTACCTCAGAGACCTCTGCCAGGGATATGGGTGGAGCTTCCCCTGAGTCTCCACTAAAGATGTGGTAGCTGGGTTCAGGAGCTCCTCAAAATGTTCTTTCCACCGCTTGACAATATCCCCAGTCTGAATCAACAGTTCCCCTCCCCCGCTGAATACAGCCTGAGTCAAGCCCTGCTTCTCTTTCCTGAGTCACCGGATGGTTTGTCAGAACTTCCTTGAGGCCAACTGAAAGTCCCCCTCCATAGCTGCGCCAAACTCCTCCTACACCTGAGTTTTTGCTTCCACAACCGCTGAAGCCGCGGCCCTTCTGGCCTCCCAGTACCTGTCTGCTGCTTCAGGAGACCCCTGGGCCAACCAAGCCTGAAAGGCCTCCTTCTTCAGCCTGACGACTTCCCTCACCACTGGTGTCCACCAGCGGGTTCTTAGGTTGCCATCTCGACAGGCACCAATGACCTTATGACTACAGCTCCTGCCTGCCGCATCTGCAATAGAGGCTTTGAACATGGCTCACTCAGACTCCATGTCCCCAGCCTCTCCCGGGATACACGAGAACTTCTTCCCGGAGGTGTAAGTTGAAGACCTCATGGACAAGGGCCTTCGCCAGATGTTTCCAGGTCTGTCCCGCAGCCTTCCCCACCATCTGATCCAACTCACCACCAGGTGGTGATCAGTTGACAGCTCTGCTCCTCTCTTCACCCGAGTGTCCAAAACATACGGCGAATACATCAGAGATGCTGAAATAGATGTTAGCAGGTTACTTACATACATGCCTGAGGTAGATGGACATGACAGAGTGTACCAGTATATGTACATTGTACAGTACAGTATATACAACATGTACAGTACAGTATATACAAAATTGTTGGATTTATTTGACAGTGTTAAGTGTTCATTTGAATGACAGCCCATGGAAAGAAACTTTTTATATCTGGTTGTTTTGGGGTACAGTGCTCTGTAGCACCTACCAGAGGGGAGGAGTTGGAACAGGTTGCAACCAGGGTGTGATGGGTCTGCAGTGATGTTGCCTGCCCGTTTCCTGACTCTGGAGCTGTATAAGTCCTGAGTGGAGGGCAGGTTGGCACCAGTGATTTTCTCTGCAGTCTTAACAGTCCATTGTAATCGGTACATGTTCTGTTTGGTGGCCAAACCAAACCAGACAGTGATGGATGTGCAGAGGACAGACTGGATTATTACAGTGTAGAACTGAATCAGCAGTTCCTGAAGCAGGTTGAACTTCCTGAGCTGGCAGAGAAAGTACATCCTCTGCTGGGCCTTTTTGATGATTATATCTATGTTGGATGCCCACCTTAGCTCCTGGGAGGTTGTGGAACTCAGAAATCTGTAGGTTTTCACCGTAGACACTGTGCTGTTGAGTATCGTGTGTGTGTGTGGGGGGGGGGTCAGTGTTGCGAGGCTCCTTCTGAAGTCCACCGTCATCTCCACGGTTTTGAGCGTGTTCAGCTCCAGGTTGTTATGCCTGCACCAGAGGGCCAGCTGTTCAACCTTCTGTCTATATGCAGACCCGTCACCATTCCGGATAAGGCCAATGATGGTTGTGTCATCCACAAACTTCAGGAGTTTAGCAGATGGGTCTCCTGAGGTTCAGTCATTTGTGTAGAGGGAGAAGAGTAGAGGGGAGAGCACGGATCCGGGGGGGCACTGTAATCCACTAGCAGATATGGGGTGGTACAGTGAGCTGGGTGAGTTTGGAGTGGAAGATATCTGGGACAATGGTGTTGAATGCTGAGGTGAAGTCCACAAACAGGACCCTTGCGTGTGTCCCTGGGGAGTCAAGGTGTTGAAAGATGTAGTACAATCCCATGTTGACTACATCATCCACTGACCTGTTTTCTCGCTAGGCAAACTACAGGTGGTCGAGCAGGGGGCCTGTGATTTCCTTCAGGTGGGCCAACACCAGTCTGTCGAAGGACTTCATGACCACAGACGTTAGGGGAATGGGCCTGTACTCATTTAATCCTGTGATACGGGGTTTCTTGGGGAATGGGGTGATAGCGGAACTCTCGAAGCCAGAAGGCACTTTACACAGCTCTAGTGATCTGTTGAAGATCAATGTGAAAATGGAGGCTAGCTGGTCAGCACAGACTTTCAGACAAGAGGGTGACACGCCAACCGGGCCTGGCGCCTTCCTGGTCTTTAGAGTGAAAAGGATTGTGGTTGAAATTGAATGAGCATTTGGAAATGTTATTTCAACAGGTGATGTAGAATCAAATCGAGGTCCTATGATATTAGCGTACCCACTGACGTACATTCACTCAAGACTTCAGCATATATCTAACGTAAGGCATTGCTCAAAAGTTGAGATAAATTTGAGATCTGATTTGTATTTTTGTTTGACGAAGTCGTTTTCTGACTTTAGCATGTTTGTATATATGCCTTAAAGGAAATTGTAAACAAATACAGAGGCCAAAACTCATCGGTTCTTATGTGTTTTATTGATGCTTCGAAAGCTTTTGATCGTGTTAATCATAGAAAGTTGTTTGTTAAATTGAGTCAAAGAGGGGTCCCTAAATACATTGTGAGAATTCTGGCTTATTGGTATGCCCACCAGACTATGCAAGTGAAATGGGGTAATAGTGTTTCAACCCCATTTGGGGTTAGCAATGGTGTCAGACAAGGGGAAATTCTGTCTCCAGCTCTCTACAATTTATATATTGATGATTTGTCCAAGCAGCTGAAAGCCTGTAACACTGGGTGCATGACTGGCAATACCTTGGTGAACCATATTATGTATGCAGATGACCTTGTCATTCTTAGTCCATGTAGTGCTGGTCTCCAGCAGCTCCTTGATATATGTTCTGTATATGGTGTGGAGCATGATATCAAATACAATGCTAGTAAGAGTGTTGTCATGCAGAACCAAAGAGGTCAATCATCTAAAATTTCCTGATTTTAAATTGTCTGATAATAATCTTGGGGTGTGTAATAAGGTGAAATATCTTGGGCACTATATGACTGAACAAATGGCAGACGATGATGATATTTATAGGCAATGCTGCATGATGTATGCACAAGCAAACACTCTGTCACGCAAGTTTGGTATGTGTTCAGTTAGTGTGAAGGTGTCTGTTCAGAGCATATTGTACAACACTCTATACTGCCCCCTCTGGTCAAACTATAAAAAGCAAGCTTACAGAGGCTTCGAGTGGCTTATAATGATGCCATGAGAATACTGCTGAAAAGACCTAGATGGTGTAGTGCAAGGGAAATGTTTGTGGCTGCAGGAGTCAGCACCTTTCAGGCTCTTCTAAGAAATCTTATGTATACATTTATTTGCCGGCTCAATGACTCTGATAATGTAATCATCAAGAGTTTAGCTAATATAAGATTCAGGGCCACATGCTACCAATCCCGGCTGTGGGACCACTGGTATAGCTGCCTTCTTATAACACACTGACTTGTTCCATTTATGTAATTTTATTGTGTTTACTCTGTGTATTGTCTAGGGGTTGTCTTTTACCTGTTTGTCTTTGTCTGTTATGGACCCTGAGTCTGCAATAAAGTTTGAATTGAATTGAATTGTATGTCGGTACAGACTGTTAAAAAACAACAGTCAACGTGGTAATGCTAACAGGGCTTGGAGAAAGAGACAGGCGGGGAGCTAGGTAGCTAGCTAGCTAGCTCCCCGCCTGTCTCTTTCTAGCTAGCTGTTCTCTTCCTGTCTCTTTCTAGCTAGCTAGCTATTGAGTTGGCTGTTCTCCACAGGGGCGAGGGCTGCCACAAATCAGAGGCCTCTGAAAAGATACAGACTATGACCCGCAACTGTGATGCATCATATTTAGTACGCGATCTACGTGTTTGCTTTTTAAAGGCTGTGAAAAGTTCAGGCTCAGTCAGGAGGAACATGTAGCAGGAGGAGGGTTCTGTGTCTGGTCTGTCTAATTCAACATAAAGAAATTTTTAAGCTATCCTGATACTCAGTTGAGTATTTTCCTTTTAATCAGAATCGGGGCACGGACCATAAGACCCCTTTTCAGGAACTGGAAGCTAAAGTGCAACTGGAGACCTTTCCACACATACACAGCCCAGAGCCTTGCCGTGGTTTTCGGCTTCTCTACCTGTACCTATATTAGAATAGGTACATTAGGGACATTATCATGTTATGGAGAGCCTCCTGCCATTACCCTTGAGCAAGGCACTGGTCAAGATCCAGCGATGGTTCCTAACATCCCTAACCCTAATCGTTAGTGTAAACTACTAATAAGACACGTTAGTCCCTAGCTAACGGGTCTGACCCTTTAGCCGAGCGGTTAGTGATGTCGCCTTGATGTCGCCTACACCCCTTTATATCCTTTATACATGGACACCTCCATCACTGTGCTCCACATCTACACCCCTTTATATCCTTTATACATGGACACCTCCATCACTGTCCTCTACATCTACACCCCTTTATATCCTTTATAAATGGACACCTCCATCACTGTCCTCTACATCTACACCCCTTTATATCCTCTATACATGGACACCACCATCACTGTGCTCCACATCTACACCCCTTTATATCCTTTATACATGGACACCTCCATCACTGTCCTCTACATCTACACCCCTTTATATCCTCTATACATGGACACCACCATCACTGTGCTCCACATCTACACCCCTTTATATCCTTTATACATGGACACCTCCATCACTGTCCTCTACATCTACACCCCTTTATATCCTTTATACATGGACACCTCCATCACTGTCCTCTACATCTACACCCCTTTATATCCGCTATACATGGACACCTCCATCACTGTGCTCTACATCTACACCCCTTTATATCCGTTATACATGGACACCTCCATCACTGTGCTCTACATCTACACCCCTTTATATCCTTTATACATGGACACCTCCATCACTGTGCTCTACATCTACACCCCTTTATATCCTTTATACATGGACACCTCCATCACTGTCCTCTACATCTACACCCCTTTATATCCTTTATAAATGGACACCTCCATCACTGTCCTCTACATCTACACCCCTTTATATCCTCTATACATGGACACCACCATCACTGTGCTCCACATCTACACCCCTTTATATCCTTTATACATGGACACCTCCATCACTGTCCTCTACATCTACACCCCTTTATATCCTCTATACATGGACACCACCATCACTGTGCTCCACATCTACACCCCTTTATATCCTTTATACATGGACACCTCCATCACTGTCCTCTACATCTACACCCCTTTATATCCTTTATACATGGACACCTCCATCACTGTCCTCTACATCTACACCCCTTTATATCCTTCATAGATAGACACCACCATACCTGTCCTCCTCTGTTTACTTGTGACGATACTGTCTATTCAGCAACAAAAGCATTATGTTGTATCCCAATAAGACTTCCTGCTTGTATAAGGGTTAATAAAACACATCTGCACAATACAACACATATTAGTGCAATAATTACTGTTATTATTATTATTATTATTATTATTATCATATGCAATGTACTGAACATGAACATGACGGCGTTCTGAACTTTTGTGCTTGCACAGAGAGCAAAATTTGCACACACTGTGCAATGAAAAAAGCCACACCTTCCTCTTTTGTTCCACCTCAAAAGGCTGGTGTGTGTGTGTGTGTGTGTGTGTGTGTGTGTGTGTGTGTGTGTGTGTGTGTGTGTGTGTGTGTGTGTATGTGTGTGTATTTACATATTTGTGTTGAGCATTACTCTGTGCTGTGCATATCTACATCTTCTGCAGTGGAGGCTTGCAGTGGGCTGTTCTCTTTTCAGACGTGATGTTTTACAACCAATATTAAACGGAAAGTGTTTTGAATGAGAGCAGAAGAAAAGCTAAAACAAGCATATGAGCGTTACACAGCATTACATAGCGTTACACAGCGTTACACAGCATTACACAGCGTTACACAGCATTACATAGTGTTACACAGCATTACATAGCGTTACACAGCATTACATAGCGTTACACAGCGTTACACAGCATTACATAGCGTTACACAGCATTACATAGAGTTACACAGCATTACATAGCGTTACACAGCGTTACACAGCATTACATAGCGTTACACAGCATTACACAGCGTTACACAGCGTTACACAGCATTACACAGCGTTACACAGCATTACATAGCGTTACACAGCGTTACATAGCGTTACACAGCGTTACACAGCATTACACAGCATTACACAGCGTTACACAGCATTACACAGCATTACACAGCGTTACACAGCGTTACACAGCATTACACAGCGTTACACAGCGTTACACAGCGCTACACGGTGTTACACAGCATTACACAGCGTTACACAGCGTTACACAGCGCTACACGGCGTTACACAGCGTTACACGGCGTTACACGACATTACACAGCGTTACACAGCGTTACACGGCGTTACACGGCATTACACAGCGTTACACAGCGTTACACAGCATTACACGGCGTTACACAGCGTTACACGGCGTTACACGGCATTACATAGCGTTACACAGCGTTACACAGCATTACATAGCGTTACACAGCATTACACAGCGTTACACAGCATTACATAGCGTTACACAGCGTTACACAGCGTTACACAGCATTACATAGCGTTACACAGCGTTACACAGCGTTACATAGCGTTACACAGCGTTACACAACATTACATAGCGTTACACAGCATTACACCGCGTTACATAGCGTTACACAGCGTTACACAGCGTTACACGGCATTACACGGCGTGAGAGAAAGTCTTAGTAGTTTTCGGTGTTTTCTTTGACTTGAAAATAAATTGGACATCATCCACAACTGCAACAAAGGACCGCGTGAATTTGAGAGAGAAAAAAAATCTTGTCAAGTTGAAAATAAGACCGTTATGACCGGGATTTCACTCCTCTCATAGCACCTGGCACTGGGCCGGACCCGCCCACAGTCCGGCAGATCCGCATAGGAACCACATCCGCCCCTAGACCGCCCCGCGCCTCTGGCCAGAGTGTGGCCTCCTAAAGTCGGAAGCCATTTTTAAATTCCCAGCTGGATCTGGGCCAGTTATGACCCAAAGCTGGTACAGATCCGTAAGCCGGATCTGTGCAAGAAGACACTGGGGCAGATCCGTTTTGTGGCTCCGCGCCAGATGCTGTGATACAACCGGCCCGGATCTGGGTCCTACCTAAAGCGACCATGGGTGGTCAAAATGACGGCCTGTTTTTAAACTCTATATTCTGTCAAGGTAAATACCCAGTTGAGATATTAATGCATTACATGTGTTAGTGTGTCTGTTAGGAAACTAACTGACGTCAAAATTAACATTTTAACAACTTTAATACTATTTTTAAACAATTTAAAATGGCCGCTGTCCAACGCCTGTACACACCGCAGCGCCTCGGTGGTAGTCATGGTGCGTCTGTGACCAGACATGTTGGACATCATCACACGTCGAGTTTAGACTATTTCTCTCCACTGGAGGGCGCTAGTGTGCTTCTAGGACAGAGCAACGAACTTCACGAAGGAAATGACGCCACCAACACACGTCATAAATAGCGAAATGACGCAAGCGATGACGCGCAAATTACGCGCGGTCATTTTGACCGCTCGTGGTCGTTTTACGTAGAGCTGTGCTTTGGAAGATCTGTGGGATGACAGGAGCACAGGGTTCTGGTCCTATATGTGTAGCCGCCACCGGTCCCCCTCTTCAGCACGTCTGATCAGCTGAACAACCAATCAGCACCGCTTCCCCCAAGAGGGGGCCAATCACCACGGAGCAAGGAGACCCGGAAATGAAAAATGACAGCAAGCTCACGAGGAGACACGGACACAGAAACAGACGCTGACACGTGTTCGACAAAACCTGATTAAATCAAGCTTATCAAGATTAGCTTAGATAGTTGCAGCGATAAATTAGAAGACAGGAAAAAGGGGGAGGAAGAGAGGACGGAGGAGAAGGGCGTAATCCAGACAGTGTGAGGCTTTACATCCTGCAACACTGCAAAACTCTAACCTGTGTGTGTGTGTGTGTGTGTGTGTGTGTGTGTGTGTGTGTGTGTGTGTGTGTGTGTGTGTGTGTGTGTGTGTGTGTGTGTGTGTGCAGGCTCGTAACAAGCAAAATGGAGAGCTGACAGCCATCAAGGTCATCAAGATGGAACCAGGTGAGACAGACCACTGTCTTCTTTTGACATTTTTACCCTAAAGATTCAGAAACTTGGTGTCTTGCTGAAGTGTTGGCTAGTTTTAGCTCACTTCAACTCGACTTGACTTGTCTCAAAAACCTAATTTTGCAAAAGTGCAGCGTGGTATAAAAAACCCTAGGGGATGCTCCAAGAGGATTGTTTATGACCAGATTTGGTTATTTTTCCTGTTTCCATGACAACACAATACATGACAGTAATAAGCGGCACATAAACCCAGAACAAGATATTCACCAACAGTGAGAAAGAAGGACAAACATGACACACACACACACACAAATGATTAATCTACTGTTTGTGGTTTGACCTCAAGTCCATACCAGAGGTTTGGCCTCAAGTCCAAGTCATGTGACCTGAGTCTGACTCGGGTCACATGACTTGGACTTGAGTCAGACTCAAGTCACCAATGAGATGACTTTAGGCCCGTGGAGACAAAACTGGGAAAGACTCGCAACTCGGCTCCGACACCAGTGTCTCGTGACTGGACTTGGACTTGAGCCCCTTGACTCGAAGGACTCGACGGCTCTGGCACCCAGAGGTTTGACCTCAAGTCCAAGTCATGTGACTCGCATGACTTGGACTTGAGTCAGACTCAAGTCACCAATGAGATGACTTTAGGCCCGGGGAGACAAAACTGGGAAAGACTCGCAACTCGGCTCCGACACCAGTGTCTCGTGACTGGACTTGGACTTGAGCCCCTTGACTCGAAGGACTCGACGGCTCTGGCACCCAGAGGTTTGACCTCAAGTCCAAGTCATGTGACTCGCATGACTTGGACTTGAGTCAGACTCAAGTCACCAATGAGATGACTTTAGGCCCGGGGAGACAAAACTGGGAAAGACTCGCAACTCGACTCTGACACCAGTGTCTCGTGACTGGACTTGGACTTGAGCCCCTTGACTCGAAGGACTCGACGGCCCCTCCGAGCCCAAAGGAGAAACGCTTTCCAAAAAGTGTGCGGCCAACGAGCGCTTAATGTCCATAATCACAGATCCACTTTGAACCAATTTGTAACAACTCAAATTTCAAGACGCACCCGTGATTTGCATAAGGATTTGCATAAGGATTTGCATAAATGTAGTAGTACACGTTTTCAAACGGCATTACATTTGTCGACGAGCGCACAATGACTTGTTGAAGACTTGAAACTCAAAGTTTTGGTAGTTGGGACTCGAGTACCAAGACTGGAGTCTTACTACCTGTGACTCATAACACCTCTGAACATTAGCAGTCATCAATACCTGTGCGGTAAGGCCGCTCCGAGCTTCCCCAGCCCGAGTCTTGCTCAGACTCGCCGGGTGGTTCTGGTAGGTTGTGCTGAGCAGGAAGCTCGTCTCACACGGCGCTTTGGGTTCGTTGTGCCGTTCAGCCACAGCTAGCCATTTCTCTCATCTGTATTTGCGTTCGCTAGCTTAAGCGCTTGTACAGAGTAAATATACTTGTACGGGTCAAGTCACACAGGGTTGAACCCGTAGTCATGTACCAGTCAAAGTGGAGCTGCGTGGACGGACCTGTGTACTCCCAACTCTACTTGACTGGACTGAATTAGATAAAGTCAAGTGATCGCCAGGACAGAACTGGACCAATGCAGCAGCAGATGATAGGACACAATTCTATATATATATATATACTACGTTTATCGTGGGAAGCCTGTATGAATCAGCGCTGCAGACATACTAGAAGGTGCTGATGCAGTAGAGCCGGCTGAGGCCACGACGCGAGGACGTGTCTGGATGTCGCCGTGTCAGTAAACGTGAGTGAAAAGGGAACAAAGACACACGAGGTGCCTGCAGATCCTGCCGACCTGAACTAAACCCAGCCAACAGGGGCACCGCTGACACGTTCCAACGACATAACACGGGTGAGTAGAGAGTACAGGATGTGTCACGTAGTAATATGACCTGTCTGTCTGTCTCTCCATCCCTCTGTCTGTCTGTCTGTCTGTCTGTCTGTCTGTCTGTCTGTCTGTCTGTCTGTCTGGCTGGTCCCACAGAGGACGACTTCTCGATCATTCAGCAGGAGATTGTCATCGTGAAGAGCTGCAAACATCGAAATATAGTTGCATATTATGGCAGCTACATACGGTGAGCTGTCTCCCTCCCCGTGACTCGCTCGCTCTCTCTCGCTCTCTCTCTCTCTCTCTCGCTCTCTCTCGCTCTCTCTCTCTCTCTCTCTCTCTCTCTCTCTATCCGCCTCTCTCTCTCTCTTGCTCTCTATCCGCCTCTCTCTCTGAATCACTCCATCTCACTAGTTTCAGCTGTGTTTGTCTCTGTCCATGTTTGTAGGACAGTCTCTCTCTCTCTCTCTCTCTCTCTCTCTCTCTCTCTTGCTCTCTATCCGCCTCTCTCTCTCTCTCTCTCTTGCTCTCTCTCTCTCTCTCTCTATCTCTATCCGCCTCTCTCTCTGAATCACTCCATCTTACTAGTTTCAGCTGTGTTTGTCTCTGTCCATGTTTGTAGGACAGTATCTCTCTCTCTCTCTCTCTCTCTCTCTCTCTCTCTCTCTCTCTCTCTCTCTCTCTCTCTCTCTCTCTCTCTCTCTCTCTCTCTCTCTCTCTCTCTCTTGCTCTCTATCCGCCTCTCTCTCTGAATCACTCCATCTTACTAGTTTTCAGCTGTGTTTGTCTCTGTCCATGTTTGTAGGACAGTCTCTCTCTCTCTCTCTCTCTCTCTCTCTCCTCTCTCTCTCTCTCTCTCTCTCTCTCTCTCTCTCTATCCGCCTCTCTCTCTGAATCACTCCATCTTACTAGTTTTCAGCTGTGTTTGTCTCTGTCCATGTTTGTAGGACAGTCTCTCTCTCTCTCTCTCTTATGCTTTCTCTGTCTCCATGTTTGTTTGCTTCTCTCTCTTCCTCTCTCTCCAACAATCCCTCTGTCTCGCCCGGGTTGACCGTCTCCGTCTGTCCATCCCCGGCCCCGTTTCCTCTCATATCAAATAACACCTAACATGTCCACATCCACCTTCTTCCACCTGTCCTGTCTCCAGCGCCAACAAGCTGTGGATCTGTATGGAGTTTTGTGGAGGAGGCTCCCTGCATGACATCTACCACGGTGCGTGCGCATGCGCGTGCGTGTGTGTGCGTGTGAGTGTGTATGTGCGTGTCCACGTTAATGCTTGTGCACGTCGACCGGTTTCCGTAACGCCCACGCTTCGCGACGTGTTTTACTAACGTTTCTGGCGTTCGTTTGAATGTTCATCCCGGTCGCGAGGGGGCGCTCTAGCTCACGGTGTCGAATACGTGGAGACGTTCTTGGGTTCACGCGAGGCCCGGAAGTAGCGGAGGGAGGGAGGGAGCGAGGCGCGCGGGTAGCCGTGGCTAGCGGCTACGCTAGCGGAAGTACCGTCGTCGCTGCGCCAGAAGTTCCACTGAAGAGTCCAAAACGCGGCTTCGTGGTATTTTTTGGGGGGTTTCTATTTTAAATCGTTCGTTTCTGCGGTGACGTCGTGGTCACCGAGACTGTATTTAGTCTACGCGTCGCTCCGTTCCGCGTCACAGCGCCCAGACGGTCTGCCGCCATGTTGTCTGCGTACAGCAGTGGTTCTCAACCGGGACCCCTAGTGGTCCGTGGTGTAATTGCAAGGGGTCCGTGAAAATAAAATATCTTAAAAAAAGATCCTATCACATTTATAGAAATAGGATTACGTTACATATATCTGAAAGTTACTGCATAAGAATTCTGTTTTGTTAACTATATCTAAGTTACAACTGAAAGCTCTTATTTTTGCCCCAAAGAGTGAATAAATGCTCTAATGCAATTTAAAATGCAGTTTCTACTGTTTCTATCAAATTGCCACCCCCCTCCCCCAAGATCAGGTGGAGGGGTCCTCAGGGTAGATCAAAAATACGCAGGGGGTCCAGGACCCCCAAAAAGGTTGAGAACCACTGGCCTATGGGACTTTCCCTCTCTTATGGTTCTGGTCTCCGGAGATGAGATCTGAAGGAGTCCGCAGGACGGGGCAGATCTAACGGGGAGGGAATCCCACCTCACCTCGTCCCCTGTCTGTGGGAGCCACGAGAGCGCTTTCCTCTTGTTATTCCTTCCCCCCCAAAACAGTCGGACGATGACGTTTACTTGTTTTGCTACCACTGAGTGTGGTAGCCCTCCCTTTAAGGTGGGGGTATCATGGAAAACAAGGTTTGTTAAGTCTGGGGGTAGAGTTGGCTGTCAGCGAGGAGAACCATTTTCATGCCTTTACAGCACTTAATTAGTCTGTTCCACCAGTTTTGCATGGGACCAAATCAGAATTGCCCCTCAGTGACGTCACAGTGGGAACAATTAACTCAGGTTAGGCATAAGGCCGCCCACGCTGAGCGCACAGTAGCCTTTGATTGGGCAGCCATTGTTTCTGTCAAGGGAGGGGGCGGGGCCAGCAGTAGTGCCAGCTTGTTTCAACAGAGGTGGAGCACTGGAAACCAAATGGTGAAACTACACAACCTTTTGCAGGAAAAAAAGTCACAATTGTGTTTCATAGACATACAGTAGTTGTATCAAAAAACAAAACAGGAAGATGCCCACCCCCCCACACACCATTAACACACCTGTGGAGTTTTTGTTCATCCGAATCGAGGGTTCGAGGATAGATAAGGTCGTCCATTGTCAGTAACGGTGTCTGTCTGTTTCTCCCTATGTGATGTATTCGGTAACACTTCAGTATGGGGAACATAAAAAAACTTAATTACTAGTGAATTAGTAATGATCAAGATGTCACTTTAGTATGGGGAACATAAAAAAACTTAATTACTAGTGAATTAGTAATGATCAAGATGTCACTTTAGTATGGGGAACATATTCTAAGTAACAAAAACTTAATTTACAGTAATTTAACACTATGAACACTTGTAGTTTTGTGTGTTGTTATGTAAGAACAGACCATATTCATTAAGTGTCAGTAAGGGAGAATAACTCTTCTTGTGGTACTACCACCTTATAAAGGCCATACTAAGCAAAGCATATTGAGATGGTACTACTAATAAGCAATACTTCTGAGGTCATAGAGGGAAAACTCATAGTTAATGGCTTACTGGTTGCATAATAAGGCCATGCAGAATAAGGCATTAATGAGTACGTAATAATGATCAATTAAGAGCCAATATGTTGCTAATTTGCATGCTAATAAGCACCTAATTAACGGTGACTACGTTCCCCATACTAAAGTGTTACCATGTATTCTTATGACAAAAACTGAGTAACTCCTTTCTGTACCCCCTTAGTGACTGGTCCTCTGTCTGAGCCACAGATAGCCTTCGTCTGCAGGGAGACGCTGCAGGTAGGACCACAGTATATTACCAACGACCTACTCACAGATGTGCAAAACACAAAATCACAGCTGCTCCTGTTACAGTACTTGAGTACATTTTTCCCTGTAACATTTTGAGTATAATAAACAAACCAAATTTATCTTGGCAATGTACTAAATCTCCTAAAAAACACCCTGTATCAGTAACTCATAATAATGGCTATTGGAATAAAAATAGCAAAGTTGAATACTTGATTATAAATCATCTCAAATCAAAAGTCACAGTATGTCCAAGTTCCTTCCAGTGCTATAGGCTTCGGCAGCTAAAGAATATCTCCCATCTTTTTGGAGGTTTGTTTGTAGACATGAAAAGAACAAACGTAACTCACAAAGTATCCACTCAAGTAGTTTTTCCAGTAAAGACACTCGTTTACTCTTACTGGAGTAATTTCCGTAACCAATACTTTTACTCGTGTTCAAGCATATCATCACTAAAGTATCAGTACATTTACTTGAGTAGGAATTTGTCAGTACTCCTAACACCTCCACCTACTCCATCCAAACAGCAGACTGAGATGCACATGGACATTGATAGCAGCAGAGCACTTTTCCTTCATCCTTTCATCGATTCAGAGGTCAAACTCAGTTGATTAAAGCATACTGACGCCATGTTGTTGCATGTGTACTGTGTGTCTGACCAGGGCCTGGACTACCTCCATGGAAAGAAGAAGATCCACAGAGACATCAAGGTCAGGGGAGCGGCCAGGGAACGTTACTTTGATACTCTGCTTTTTCCCCCATCTGTTGTTTCCCATTGGCCCCTAAGAGAATGACATCGCCCATTGGTCCGTATATCTCCCAGAATGCTCTCTGCTTCCAAGATATTGATCAAGATATTGACGTTTCTGTCATTGGCTACCCAGGAAAACCTGGAAATTTATAGACTCGTTTTCCAGTCATGGAAAACACCTGGAAAATGATACAATTGATCAAATGTGCTGGATATATTACTGAGGTCACTGAAATTGTTATAAAATCTTATTTTCACCTGCTGAGAATTCATATTTTTAGCCGCTGGGATGTCACGTCGGTGTGTGGCGTTTGAGCGTTATGTTCAGTGACCAGCTAAAAGATGCGCAGCCCATTTAGAGACTGTTTGCCACGTTTCTTTTATGCCGTGGTGTCAAATGTCACATTACACCCTCGTTAACATTACCCCCAATGTAATGGTTTCATTTATGACTCAGTGATACATTTCACATTACCATAGATAGATAGATAGACGGACAGACAGATAGGTAGATTGATTGTTTTTATTAGCCACACGACCACGGCCGGTGGGGTTTGTTTTTGGTACACTTTACACTCTGCAGCACAACACATACATGGACAACAACAGACACTCCACATGTTATCACGAACAATACGGTTACGCAATAACAGAAGTAAGCATATCAGGCATAACGGGTGAATGGTGGTGTTTATGCCAGTGGTGTGTGAGGAGGGACTATAGGGAGGAATTCAGAGTCCTGATGGCTGGGGGGGGGGGACTGTTTGCGAAGCATTTAGTTCTAGTGGACAGTGACCTGTGGCGCCTTCCTGAGGGAAGAAGCTGGAAGAGGTGATTCAAGATTCAAGAGGTTTATTTGTCACGTACACCCAAGTACAAGTCCCGAGTGCAGTGAAATGAAAAAAGGTACGAGCTCCGAGATGTGCAAACAACAAAGCACAACAGGTACACACGCATTCCAATTTACAATATACAATTAACAGTTAAGAACTCTGTTTAAAAAGAAAACAGACAGCACAATATATACAGTAAAAGCACTTAAAAATAGAAATCTGAGGTATATATGTACTGAAATATGAGGTATGTATGTACATAATGTGAGTTATGTGTAGTCGGTTGCCTTACTGTGTGTGAGGGGGGCAGTATGGGTCTGCAAGGGGGGCCCCGGTAAGGTCAGAGTTGACAGTCCTGATGGCCTGAGGAAAGAAACTCCGTCTCAGTCTCTCTGTATTTGCAGCATGACTGCGGAGGCGATGAGCAGGATGTGAGGGGGTCGGAGGTGATCTTCTTTGCTCGCTTTACAGTCCGGTCAGCATGTAGAGGTTCAACTGAGGGGAGTGGGTTGCCTAGGATTTTGGATGCCTTGTTGGCAATCCGCTGCAGTTTTTTCCGTGTTTGACTGTCTGTGCCGCCGTACCATACTGTAATACTGCAATACTGTAATTGAAGATGTTATGCTGGACTGGATAATGGCTGAGTAAAACAGAACGAGCAGTTGGTGGTTGATCCGGCATTTTTAAGCTGCCTAAGAGAGTAAAGTGGTTGTTGAGCTTTTGCA
Source organism: Lampris incognitus (assembly GCF_029633865.1). Classification (NCBI taxonomy): domain Eukaryota; kingdom Metazoa; phylum Chordata; class Actinopteri; order Lampriformes; family Lampridae; genus Lampris; species Lampris incognitus. Next base: position 62,413,633 of record NC_079217.1, on the reverse strand, counting down.
GTGATGTGTCCAGTGTTAGTTTTCCGCTTCAGGTTATTGCTGATGGATGTTTCAATGGATTTAAAAGAGTGGGTGGTGGTGATGGGGTCTCCCTTCATTTGTATGGGTGTTCTGGGATTCGGGATGCATCAGAAGTCAATAACGAGCTCTTGGGTTTTGGCTGTATTAAGCAGAAGGTTGTCGTTTGTGCACCAAGTGACAGCTTGGTCTACTGCAGTGCGGTACTGGGTTTCATCATTGTTGGCGATGAGGCCTACAATATACTGAGGGGAAGAGGGTGTGAGGTTAGCTTATTAACCTTCACCCTCTGTGGCCTGTTTCACAGGACGCTCCGAATCCAGTGGCAATGCTGGGTCAATGTTCATATCTAAGAGTATGGTAAAGAGTTGAGTGGGTTGGTGGAGTTGAAGGCGGAACTAAAGTCTATGAACAGGATGTGTGCGTAGGCGTTTGGTGATTCCAGGTGTTGCAGGGCATGGTGCAGGGCTATGCTAACTGCATCCTCAACAGACCAGTTGGCTTGATAGGCAAACTGATATGGATCCACCACTGGGGAGGTGCAAGATTTCAAGTGTGACAGAATGACGCACTCAAATGCTTTCATGGCCACTGATGTTAGGGCAACTGGTCTGAAGTCATCGAGGCAGGTGATCTTTGAAGACTTTGGCACAGGGATGATGGTAGAGAGTTTGAAGCACTGTGGGACTGTACATTGGCTTAGGGAGGTGTTAAAGATGGTGGAAAATATTGAGGCCAATTTGTGCTGCACAGTGGCTCAACAAAGCCGGACTGATGCCGTCTGGCCCTGCTGCTTTCCTAAGGTTCAGCTTCTTGAATGTCGCTCTCACCTCATCCTCCTGGATGCAGGTGGGTGGCATTGGAGTAGGAGTAGGGGGCATGACTGGTGGAATAGGTTTTTCAAGCCTTGCGTGAAACTTACTGGGAGAGAATTGTTGTTCGAGTTTTGTTGCGTAGCTGGACTTTGCTCTTCTTATTGCAGCGCGCAACAATTATCGATATTTCAGTACAGCTCAGAGGCCAAGTGATAACTTTTTGAGGAATGGTGTGTGTGTATTTCTGAGTCAGTCAGTCCATCCATCAATCCTAGATTGATGGACAGACAAGTGGCTACCAGCAAATTTAATATTGAATACTTTTTATAATAATATTTGGTCAAACACTCAAACTTGTTCTGCATGCCAACAGCTATCAAGTAAGAAGACACACTGAGAAATACATCCGGTCCCTGTGGCCGCCCTAGAAACTGTAAACAGAGACAGAACATTTTGTCTGCGACCGCTCCTTATCAACCAATCAGGAGAGTGCTTTGCAAGCTGACTTCTCCATTGGTCACTACATGCTGTCAAATCAGTTTGCACAGTCACAACGCTCTTAAGCAAAAGAAGGGGGCGGATTGTAGTACAGGATGTTTTCAAGATCCGTTGCCAAACAACACGGGGCTCGGCGGTTCGAATCCCCGTGTGACCTCGGCGGTTCGAATCCCCGTGTGACCTCCGGCTTGGCCGGGCGTCTCTACGAGACACAATTGGCCGTGTCTGCGGGTGGGAAGCCGAATGTTGAAGAGCAGGGTAATTGGCCAAGTACACTTGGGGAGAAAAAGGGGGGAAATTTGAAAAAAAGAAGGATGTTTTCAAGATATCCACCAATAATCCATCCATATATCCACCTTATTGCTAGCCCCCATGATACCTTGCGTGAATGATGGGCGTCTTCCACGATAACGGTGCGCTGACCGTCTTTCTCGGAGCGATTTGTGCGGAGTCCCATTCAGGATGTGGGAACACAGCCTCACGGAGCTCAGAAAGGTTGAAACAGGAACA
>NC_079217.1:62379292-62404292 GCF_029633865.1 Lampris incognitus | reverse complement strand
GCCCACATGCTAAGTCGGTTGCCAAAAAAGAGCAAAGCAGTCACACATTCTGTTTATCAGCACAAGCATACATACATATATTACTCATCTACACACACACACACATTCACACGTACACTAGCCAGTTCTCACCCGCACGATGCTTGTGTGTCTCCCCAGGGTCCTCTTCCTCATGTCGAAGAGTGGTTACCAGCCTCCTAAACTGAAGGACAAATCTAAATGGTAAAACAAAAACAGACTCTCACCCCAGCACACTTACAGTTTAACCAGGGTCAGGAACTGTGTGTTGTAAAGTTGTGAGTTACCCCTGAGGTCGGACAGACTGTCGGGGTCGGTTAAACTTTGGTCTTGAGTGTGTGATCTCAGGCCTCATTCTTGATTGAACAGTTCATTTGTAGAAAAAAAGTCACTTAAAAATGAAGAAAAGTTGCACAAACTGCAGGTTCAACTAAACCCACTGATAAGTTTATGAAAACGGTTTTAACCCAGATACAAAGAGGTAAACGTACCTATTATTAACACTACTGTCCTACCATTTTAGGATATGTTGTTGCCCGCTCGGAGTAGTCCAGCGATCTCTTTTCCCTTCAGCGTTGTGTTGCTGAGAGAAAATTGTGACTTTTCCTCCTCCATCCTCCTCTCCATGTCCTCGCATAGGTCTTCCACGTTCTACAGCTTTGTAAAGGCCATGTTGGTGAGGAACCCGAAGAAGAGACCCAGTGCCTCCAAGATGCTGTCGGTCAGTACGTCTCTGGTCGAAGCGGTGGTACAGAAGGTTGAGCGCTTTGACTTTTGAGTGACAAATGGTCTGGCTTTCTTCTCGCTGTTGGCCATATCAAAAAAGTGGGCTGTTGTAAGTAACAATACTGCAGCCGCTTGAGTCCGATTGGCTGGTTTTGCTGACAGCATGACTTTGCATGGTCTTGTGCTGTCAGCATTTCAAATTGTAAACTGATAGAGTGATCTGTCTCCACTATAAGCTGTCTCTGACAGTGCACAACTTGCGAGCATGTTTCGGGTTGTTGCTATTAAAATCATATTGAAACCAGTGAAACTAGTCTCCTTAACTGAGACCGGAGGGTCCTCTTCTTGTATGGTATTGCCTTTTTGAGACTGGCCTCAATGAGAAAGTGGCCAGACCTATTCTCACGAAAGATTATCGACTGGTCAGACCCACAGACATATCCAAACCTACAGTATTTTAAGTTTAAATCCACCATGTGACGCCCTCTGTCTGTGCTCTGACACAAGATGGTTTTGATTCCCATACCGCTTTGATTCGGCTTCAGCCACCACCAAAGATTTCTGGTTATTTCTGTTCATTTCTATGATTTCACACCATAAAAACCAGTCCATTTTTCAAAACGATACAACAGATTACTCATAGCTTTTCTTCCATTCATGACAGGATATCATCTTAAACGACATGTAATGTAATCACATCGTATTTAGCATTTGTTCTTTAAAGTGTTTTGAGGTGGTGTCAGAGCCCTGTAGTCTTGGTCCTGGCCTGGACTTGAATACAACCCTGCTCTGATGTTCACATCAGGAGATTACATTCAAGTTTTCATCTTCTTGGTCCAATCAGCAACTCCTTTCTCTCCTCTTTACCTCCTTCTAATCCCCCCTCCACAGCACGTGTTTGTGACCCAGCAGTGTCTCAAACAGGACCTGATCCTGGATCTGCTGGAGAAGGTCCAACACCCGGAGAAACTGAAGAGCTGCCTGGTCTCAGAGGAGGACGAGATGGAGGTCCTAGTGTCTTCAATGCTCTACCTTAATACATCCATATGGAGGCTTCAAAAAAAGACATTTATTATCTTAGAACGTTTTATTACTTGAGTTTCAGTTGTTATTTAAAAATACAGTCCTGGAGATTTTTGTTTTTCCCCTGAGCACATCAGATAAATGCGGGGTGGGGGGTTGAGGGCTAGGCAGTGGGGAGGTTTAAAAACTGAAAGTTGAATTTTGAAATCAGTTCTCAAACAAAGAGACAGCCACTGAGTGCTAACAGGGTTTATGTGTGCTCTGTTTCTGCTTTTTAGCTAAAAGATGAGCATCAGAGTTTTGACCGACAGTCGAAGCTGCTTATGGGGATCGAAAGTAGCTTAACCATTCCTATCCTAATGCTGTTTAACATCTGGTTATTGTGATCGTAACAGTGTGCTAAAAGGGATCATTTTGGCTCTTTCATACATGGGAAATCGAAAACAAACTATTCTAAAACCAAGGTAAACTCCAAAAATCTGCCTCCAAATTTGCCAGATGGCCTAAAGCGGCAGAGGCTTAGTTTCATTTTTAAGCCTTGGCCTACTATTAATAAAATGTGCTTCAGGCAACGTATAGTCTATTTTTAAACGCCTATTTGAAGCAGCTGAAATTTGGTTCCAGTACAGTCTCTGTCTTTCAGTCAATCAAATCCAGTAAAATAGAGATTGCACTATATTTATGTAATAACTGTACACATAGATGGTCATCCATACAATAACCCAAACCCCCCCAACATCTTCACTTTAAGTTGTCAACTGCTTACAGTGGTCGTATTAGCCTGGACAGATGGGATCACTATAAAGCGGATATGTAATTGATTGATAGTCAACACTGGAAAACAGAAAGGCTTACAAATGTCAGGGATACAGTTACCGTCACGTCCAAACCCCTCATGTCATCAGTTGATACAGAGAAGTAAAGCAGTGTGTCATCAACATAGTAGCTATGAAACAGAACCCCGTACCTCCCAGAGGCAGCATATCAATCAAATAGACACTACTACCCCTTTTACCTAAACCTGAACTTCACTGGACAGTCGTGTGAGCTAGCCAAGCATTGACAGTACATTTCCTCCTTGGTCCTCTAGGTGGCGGTACCCGGTTCCCTCAGGAGAATCCACTCCATCAATAGACATAACCAGGCTCAGAGGACTGACTCTGACATCACCTGTAGGTCAACAGACTCTCAGTCTGCCGCAATTTATATTTTATGACAGATTTTCTGTACATTAATTACTTTTTCTACAGTAATGTTTCAACATCTAACCATTTCCTCCTCGCAACTTGACTGCTCGGCTTACAGATCCTACTTAGCGGATTACTTAACGTTAATTTTAAGTCGCAAAGTTTGCCCCCCCCTCCCCCTTTTTTTCTCCCCATTTGTATCCGGCCAATTACCCCACTCTTCCGAGCCGTCCCGGTCGCTGCTCCACCCCCTCTGCTGATCCGGGGAGGGCTGCAGACTACCACATGCCTCCTCCCATACATGTGGAGTCGCCAGCCGCTTCTTTTCACCTGACAGTGAGGAGGGAGGATCCCGCTATTCCCCCCAGTTCCCCCTTCCCCCCGAACAGGCGCCCAGACCAACCAGAGGAGGCGCTAGTGCAGCAACCAGGGCACATTCCCACATCCGGCTTCCCACCCCCAGACACGGCCAGTTGTGTCTGTAGGGATGCCCAGCCAAGCCGGAGGCAACACGGGGATTCGAACCGGTGATCCCCGTGTTGGTAGGCAACGGTTACAAGTTGCAAAGTTCGCTACCACGGCACTGCTACTACATTTTATCCTTGTTGGTTTTGCAAATTTAACCTTCTTTATGCTAGCTTTTATACTACTTAATGCTACTTTTATGCTACCGCTTTATCCTACCTTTTCGAACTCGTTTCTCTTATGCTCCTTTGAGTCTTTTTTTTTTCTTCTTCATTCGAGTTCTATGTTTCTCCTGTTCCTAATAGTTGTTGATTGTGTAGTAATATTAGTTGTGGCAAATTGCTGATATCTACAGGCAGCTTATTTTGATTATAATTGACAGTTTTCATTATTAGTGCCCTGAAATGCTCATTACTCAGATAGAGAGGACAACACTTTTTAAGATGTACTCACAGAATGCTGACATTGCAATACACTGATTGAATAGGATGATTAAAAAGTAGCGAAGGACTGTCTCACTAATCCACTTTTGAATCAGTCATAATTATAATTTATTTTGTTTTTTGTGTGCAGTGGAGCAAATCTATACTCAGAGGCCGGTAAAGAAAGACTCACTGGGAGCAACGGTAAGTTTGTGATGATTATGATGGAACTGATGATTGTGTTATCAGTATGTCTCTTCATTTCGACATGTTAAGTATCACGACGTACATAGCTGGATATTTAGCATGAGCTTACTCGGTCAGAAGGGACACTTAGTGAGAGGACTGCAGTGGTGAACCAAGTGTAGTTCATTTTACACGACGCAGTTTTTCAAATCGAGCTAACCTGACATTTAGTTCAGTGGTCCCGTTTTAGGGTAAAGCCACAATCTTTAATTCATGGCTGCAGGCCAAGATTCAGATTTAGTGGTTTACTCATCACATTCTTCAAGTACAAGTACAATAAGCAGTGAAATGACGCTTTGGCAAACTCCAAAAACTGTGCAAAAAAAGAGAAACAGAACAACAATAACAAAAAAAAATACAATAATTTTTTGGAACTTACATTTATTGGATTTTGCATTTTACAAATGACAGAATCAGCATTTGAAATAAATCCAGTATTATTCCCATCCCTCCCCTGCTCCCTAACATGTCTCCCCTCCAACCCCCCCCTACATCCTCCGAAATTACATCAAGTACAAATAAATACACGACAGATATACAACAACCTCATTCACATAGACACAGACAAGGGAGAAAAGAAAAACATTTCTTAAAAAATATATTAGTAATAAAATACTAGTGGGGGTAAGAAACTCCTGAGTCTCTGTGTGTTGGCGTCACGGCTGCGGAGGCATTTGCCTGACCGCAGTGGCTGAAACAGTCCGTTGTTGGGATGATGGGGATCCATAATAATTCTTTTAACCATGGTCATGCACCGCCTGGTGTGCAAGACCTGTAGGGGGTTGAGTGTTGACCCGGTGGTACCCTCAGCCAACCGCACCACCTTCTGCGGGGCCTTTTGGTCTTGAAAGGTGCAATTCCCATACCAGGCGGCGAGGCACCCTGCCAGGATGCTCCCGCTGGCATCAGAGTAAAAGGTTTTCTGGATCTGTGGCGAGACACTGAACTTCTTTAGTTGTCTGAGGTGATTTAAAAGGCTGCCTCGCTTTTTCCACCAAAGTGTCTGAGTTTCCCAAACTTTTTCATGCACATAAAGCAGGCATCTGTGATGGCCTGGCAGCCTGTCTAGGAGTTCTCCCTGCCTGCCGCTCAGTGACTGCTGGGATAGGCTCCAGCATCCCCGCGACCCCAGTTGGGATAAGCGGCTTGGATAATGGGTGGATGGATGGATGAAACAAGCATATGTTGTGAATGGGAACATATGAGTTAACAGGTATAACCTGTGACTCCATTCTTTTTCCTTACCCTCCTCTGTGCAGGTGTAACTACTGTATAGGATTATATTTATACACATTATATTATATTTATATATCATAGCCTCACTGGTGATGATTGATTTTCTCTCTTTCAACAGTTACACCGATCACTGGGATCTACTAATAGTGGACAGAGCCCAGTCAGGTAAATGGAAATTCTCTGGATCAGCCAATCATAGACTGATGGAAGATCACATGGTCTTAGAGAGTCGTAATTATACACGTGGTGTCTCCGTTTCCCCCTCTCTGTCTCTGTCTCTGTCTGTCTCTCTATCTCGCTCTCTCTTGTTCTCTCTCTCTCTCCCGTTCTCTGTTTTGCTTTCACTCTCTTTCTTTTCCTTCATCTCTGTTTTAGACCTGTTTATGTTTTTCCTTGTCTTTTCCTCCCTTTGTCTTTCTCTTTTACTCTTTCCCTGTGTGATGGTGTAACTGTCTCTTTCTTGCTCACCGTTGCTTTCCTTTCCTTTATGAATTTATATCTCTTCTCTCTGTGGATCCGTTGCTCTCTTTCCTCTGCTGTGTCCTGTTTTGCTGTCTCTCTTTCTCTGCAGTCACTTTGTCGTTGTCCTCACATGTCTTTCTTGCTTTCTTTCCTTACCCCCTGCCCCCCGTCTCTTTAAGAGTCAATGATTTATTACCATATCAACCTTACAGTTGATCTGGAATTTGTTTCGGTGTGATCAAAGATAACAACAGTAAACATGTAACCACCCAATACATACAAGCTGTGTCCACCAAAACATACTGTTACAATTATGATACAATAATTCACTTAATGCAACCACATGTCCTTAAAGTGACTAATTAAAGTCTCTCTCTCTCTCTCAGAGACCTCAATGTGGATGAGGACTCAGATGATGATTATGACGATGTGGACATGTAAGAATAATAACAAACCAGTTTATCAATTCCATATTCATCTCAAGTTTAAGAGAATTTAACAGCAAACACTTTGTAAAAATAAACCTCAGTATCTTAAAAACAAATAAACAAATTAAATTATGACTTTCTGAAAGCAATTGGTTTATCTACGAATCACTAAACGCTATTTTGTTGGAGTAGGTGTGATATTCTACAAATAGGAGAAATCTAACTGTAGACTGAAACTTTTCTCATTTACAACACATTTGTCTCAGCTCATCAAATGACTGTCTGTCTCTCTCTCTGTCTCTGTCTCTCTGTGTCTCTCTTTCGCTCGCTCTTCATCAGCCCTACTGTACAGACCACCAGGTAAGATGCTTGACTCGCAGCAGAGAATCTGACTTGTGTGTTTTGTTGAAGCTTTGTCTCAGAAACACAGCAGATTTAACCGACCTTGTGTCTTCTCTCACAGAGTTCTCTCAATGCCGGCTGATGACGTCCCACCTCCACTTCCTCCAAGGGTGATTATTCAGCTAGCTGGGGAACAAAATAACTTAGTCTGTATGAAAGAGATATGTTACATATTAAGTTCAAATCTGTTTATTTATTTGCTACAACTTTTTTGGAAAATCATTATTTGATAATAAAAAAATATTTAAAGGCACCTTTCATGACACTCTAGGTCACTTTACATCAAATACAATAAAACAAAGCAGTAAAAACATTAGTGCAATCAACAATAAAACACAATAAGCAATAGAGCATACATCAGCAGGAGTAAAAAAAGATGAATGTGATGCTGTTAAAGTGAGTATGCAAGCTTAAAAAGGTGGGGTTTAAGAGCAGTTTTGAATTCTGTAATGGAGTCCAGTAAGTGGATGTGGTGGGGAATGGAGTTCCAGAGTTTAGGTGCAGCATAGGAGGAAGCCCTGGCACTCATTGCGCTGAGGTTGATGGCTGGTAGTGCCAATAGACCTGCTGGTGAAGACCGCAGGGAGCGAGATGGAGTGTAAGTCTGAAGGAGGTCTGTGAGATAAGCAGGGGATAGATTAAGAAGAGCTTTGAATGTTAATAATAAAAATGTTAAAATGAATTACAAAAATTTTAAAATCAATTCCATGGTAATTGAATCAGCAGGGGAGAGACTTGGTCAGTGGACTTTGAACGTGTGATAAACTGTGCTGCAGAATTCTGGATGAGTTGAAGTCGGTGAATGAGGTTGTTGGGAATGGCTGCCAGGATCACATTGCAGTAGTCAAAGTGTGATGTGACCAAAGCATTGACTGTTGTGTTAAAGCAGGGCGTAGTCTGGAGATGTTGGCATGGTTGTGTGTCTCCTCAGTCTTTTCTGTTGCTTTTTCACATTCCTCTCCATTTCCAGCTGTTCTATACCTCTGTGGCAGATGTCCCACCAGTTGGAACGGTTGATGGCAACCTGTTCCAGTCTCAAGGGGTCGATACAACACTTCTTCGGCGATGTTTTTAGCTGGTCTTTGTATCGCTTCTTCTGACCACCTGTGGACTGGCAGCCCAGATGAAGCTGTCCATACAGGACTCGACGTAGCAGACGTTCTTGAGGCGTCCTAATGACACGCCCAAGCCAGTGCCGTTGGTGTTCAGTGACCGTGGCTTCAATGCTCTTGCAGTTTGTCCTAGCAAGAATCTCAGCATGAGGAACACGGTCACGCCACATGATCCCCATGATTCACTGCAGACACCTTATGTGGAACCGCTCCAGCAACTTTAGATGGTGGCTGTATGTGACCCAGGCTTCACAGCTGTAAAGCTGCCGAAGGCTACAGAGGCTTGTTTGATTCTATTATGAATTTCGTGATCAGGGCTGCAGCCCTCAGAAAGGATGCTGCCCAGGTATTTGAAAGATGGTGCAATTGAGAGTGGCTGGTGTTCTATAGTGAAGACAGGCATAACACCTCAGTCGTGGTGGTGTTGACTGATAGACCCAGCCAGCTGTAGGCATTCACAACTCCGGCAAGGATGGTTTGCAGGTCTTCTGGTGTGTGAGCTACAAGAGTGCAGTCGTCGGTGTATTGCAGCTCAAGGACCTGCACTGCAGACAACTTGGTGGTTGCCTGGAACCTTCGGCTGTTGAAGAGGTTTCCATCTAGCCTAAAGTCTATTGTGATCCCACTACTGTCTTCCAGATCTTTGTGAAAAAGTTTTGTGACACATAGGAGGTAAATGTTGAAGAGTACCGGTCCCGGCACACACCCCTGCCTCACTCCAGTGCATACATTAAAGGGCACGGATTCCTGTCCTCCTATGGCCACCCGTGCCACCATCCCATCATGAAACTGTGATAGAATGTTCACAAATTTGCTTGGACAGCCACAGGGGTTGCGCAGTCCTCAGTAGCACTGTCTATGCTATGACAGGTTGGTCCTGGTGGCAAGGGCTTATACCCAGGATGACCAGTCACTTATGACTGCAGGAGGCTGCCAGAAACTTCAGACTGTTAAAGAACCACCTAATGGGTTGAGGTCAGGGCTCTTGTGTGGGCCAGTCAACTTCTTCCACACCAAACTCACCCAACCATGTCTTAATGGACCTTGCTTTGTGCACTGGGGCACAGTCATGCTGGAACAGAAAAGGGCCCTCCCCAAACTGTTCCCACAAAGTTGGAAGCATAGAAATGTCCAAAATGTCTTGGTGTGCTGAAGCATTAAGATTTCCCTTCACTAGAACTAAGGGGCCTGGCCCAACCCCTAAAAAACAACCCCATACCATTATCCCTCATCCACCAAACTTTACAGTTGGCACAATGCAGTCAGGCAGGTAACGCTCTCCTGGCATCCGCCAAACCCAGACTCGTCCATCAGACTGCCAGACAGAGAAGCGTGATTCGTCACTCCACAGAACACGTTTCCACTGCTCCAGAGTCCAGCGGCAGCGTGCTTTACACCACTCCATCCGATGCTTGGCATTGTGCTTGGTGATGTAAGGCTTGCATGCAGCTGCTCGGCCACGGAAACCCATTCCATGAAGCTCCCGGCACACAGTTTTTGTGCTGATGTTAATGCCAGAGGAAGTTTGAAACTCTGTGCGTTGACGACTTTTACACACTATGCGCCTCAGCACTCGGTGACCCCGCTGTGTGACTTTACGTGGTCTGCCACTTCTTGCCCGAGTTGCTGTTGTTCCTAAACGCTTCCACTTTTCAATAATAGCACTTACAGTTGACTGTGGAATATCCAGCAGGGAAGAAATTTCATGAACTGACTTATTGCAAAGGTGGCATCCTATGACAGTCCATCCATTAGCCGAACCGCTTATCCTGCTCTCAGGGTTGCAGGGATGCTGGAGCCTATCCCAGCAGTCATTGGGTGGCAGGCGGGGAGACACCCTGGACAGGCCGCCAGGCCATCACACAGGGCTGACACACACACACATACATTCACATCTAGGGACAATTTAGTATGGCTGATTCACCTGACCTACATGTCTTTGGACTGTGGGAGGAAACCGCAGCCCCCGCAGGAAACCCACGCAGACACGGGGAGAACATGCAAACTCCACACACAGGACGAACCGGGCCGACCCACAAGGTTGAACTACCCCGGGGCTCGACCCAGGACCTTCTTTCCGTGAGGTGACCGCTCTAACCACTGCGCCACCGTGCTGCCCCCTATGACAGTACCACGGTTGAATTCACTGAGCTCTTCAGAACGACCCATTCTTTCATAAATGTTTGTAAATGCAGACTGCATGGCTAACTGCTGGATTTTATTCACCTGTGGCAATGGGTCTGAATGAAACACCTGAATTCAATGATTAAGAGGTATATCCCAATACTTATGTCCATAAAGTATGTATATATATTTCCTTGAATAAGCCTTATTAGTAGGTGAGCAGAACAGTCAGTCAGCATCGGAACAGTCAGAATGAATCAACCTGGGGATTTTCATGTTTTCACTGGTCAAAAAAAAACAAAACGTGTTGCTTCATTTGAAGAAGATGTGGTTGAGGTTTTCAGCATAAAGAGCGAGATAGAGATGACGACAGATGGTTAAAGTGTTGCAGACAGCAGCATACCAGAGCGAGATGTGAACATGAGCGAAAAAATAAAAACCAAGACGGGAGGACAGCGTGAAAGAAGTGCGAGTGTGAGAGAATGAGTGTCTTAGATGAGAGAAAGAGATGGAGCGCATGGGTGTAATGCACCCCTGCACCCATGCACCAGAATCCGAATACTTCATGCATGGTACACGGGTGCACCATGCATGGGTGTAGTTACAAGGGTATTAAAACCTTTTGACCTGGGCCCTGCAGACTAGCCCACATAGGCCATAGGCCAGCACAGATAAATGAACTGATACACATGTAATCTGGAAATGTCCAGATGGGGGTTTTGCTTTCCAAAGGGAGTTAGATTTCCTCAAACCATTATTATCTGTCGGGATAAAGTCGAGTGAAGGGGGTGTTCGTATGGTAAAACGAGGTTCTGGTCTGTATGCTGTGTGCTGCAGGATAGTAGTAGTGAGAAGGAAAATTAAAACGGACCGAGTAAACAGCGTTTCACCGATGTAACACACAACAACCATCCTGCTAATCTTTGCTGTTAAAAGTCACACCACCATCACGGTGTAGTTCTGACACCAGGGCTAAAAACCACTGCAGGAGTTGCTTTGAGCGGTGCGGCGGATTTACTTGCTTCACTTTGCCTGTTTTATGGTTTCATAGAATATTTCCTCTGGTGTAATTAGTGTGTAATTAGTTATTTTCTCTGGTGTGATTTTACTCCCCGGCAATCTCAGAGCAGTAAATAAATAGTTTGTTTTGAAATTATTACCTTGTTTAATATTATAATGATAATATATGATTCATTGGCGGCACGGTGGCGCAGTGGCTAGCGCGATCACCTCACAGCGAGATGGTCCTGGGTTCGAGCCCCGGGGTAGTCCGACCTCCGGGGTCGTCCCGGGTCGTCCTCTGTGTGGAGTTTGCGTGTTCTCCCCGTGTCTGCGTGGGTTTCCTCCGGGGGCTCTGGTTTCATGTAGGTCAGGCGAACCGGCTGTACGAAATTGTCCCTAGGCGTGTGTGCGTGGGCCCTGTGATGGCCTGGCGGCCTGTCCAGGGTGTCCCCCCACCTGCTGCCCAATGACTGCTGGGATAGGCTCCAGCATCCCCCGCAACCCTGAGAGCAGGATGAGCAGTTTGGATAATGGATGGATGTGTATATATATATAGACACACACACAGTGGATATAAGGAAAGAAATTGAAATAACTGCTTCTTATTCTGACCTCATTCCAAATCTGATCCCAGTTCTAATTCTGATTGTGCAGTCCAAGGTGCGGACCAGCTCAGAGGAGAACATGACGGCGGAGGAGGATCGGTTGCGGGTGCCTGGCTCCCTCCTCGCCCCCTCACCTCTCCTGCGGACCTCGAGCGGCACGCACACGCGACCTGTCCCAAGACCGCGCTCCACGAGACATACCCGCTCAGGTGCGTCAACAAGTTCACCAACTTCTACTGTATTATACAGTGTGCACGTAGTAAACTCTAGCTGGGGTAGTCCAACCTTGGGGGTCGTCCGGGGTCGTCCTCTGTGTGGAGTTTGCATGTTCATCCCGTGTCCGCGTGGGTTTCCTCCGGGGGCTCCGGTTTCCTCCCACAGTCCAAAGACATGTAGGTCAGGTGAATCGCCGTGTGATGGCCAGGCGGCCTGTCCACGGTGTCTCCCCGCCTGCCGCCCAGTGACTGCTGGGATGGGCTCCAGCATCCCCGCGACCCTGAGAGCAGGATAAGCGGTTCAGATAGTGGATGGATGGATGGATGTAAACTCTTTATATCAGGACGTGTCACCGAGGTCACGGGTTTGAAATGGCCGACACGTTGTCCTGCCTGCCTCTCTGTCTGTTTTGATTCAACACTTACACCAGTGGAGATACTGGTTATTGCAAATGATGTTTGAGTGCTCGAAGCACAGTCGCCACTCTCGAAGTAAACAATGTGGTTTGACCTTTGGTTTAGCTGTTAATGTTGGGGTATCTGTTGGTAATAATCTTGTACAAACTTGGTCTGACATATCTCCTTCTTTACTCCTTCTAATGTGTTCAGCCGGAGACGTAAATCTCACCCTACAGGCGCCGTATGGCTGCTGCTGGAAAAATCCCGTTTCGACAGGAGCCATTAAAATGAGCAGCTACAACAGCGTTCGTGATCGGGATTAATTAATGGTTAACTGACTCAGGATTTGTTGATTATCCATCGCCATGCAGATGCAAGCAGCAGCGGACTGGCCATCTGGAGCACCGGGAGTTTTCCCGGTGGGCCGCTTGACAATCGGGGTCGACCCCAGCCCCCACTTAAATAGAAATAACCAAGTGTTGTGCGTCTGAGTGGCCCAGGCGAGTGGGCCCACTGCGGTTGGGTAGTACATCTGTCAGCCTCTCTCTCCCAGCCAGTTACTTCTGGTCCGGTCCATTCTGGGGTTTCCTGGGCTGTTTGGTCCGGTCCATTCTGGGGTTTCCTGGGCCGTTTGGTCCGGTCCATTCTGACGTTTCCTGGGCCATTTGGTCTGGTCCATTCTGGGGTTTCCTGGGCTGTTTGGTCCGGTCCATTCTGGGGTTTCCTGGGCTGTTTGGTCCGGTCCATTCTGGGGTTTCCTGGGCTGTTTGGTCCGGTCCATTCTGGGGTTTCCTGGGCTGTTTGGTCCGGTCCATTCTGATGTTTCCTGGGCCATTTGGTCCGGTCCATTCTGGGGTTTCCTGGTCTGTTTGGTCCGGTCCATTCTGACGTTTCCTGGGCCATTTGGTCCGGTCCATTCTGGGGTTTCCTGGGCTGTTTGGTCCGGTCCATTCTGACGTTTCCTGGGCCATTTGGTCCGGTCCATTCTGGGGTTTCCTGGGCCATTTGGTCCGGTCCATTCTGACGTTTCCTGGGCCGTTTGGTCCGGTCCATTCTGGGGTTTCCTGGGCCATTTGGTCCGGTCCATTCTGGCGTTTCCTGGGCCATTTGGTCCGGTCTATTCTGGGGTTTCCTGGGCCGTTTGGTCCGGTCCATTCTGACGTTTCCTGGGCCATTTGGTCCGGTCCATTCTGGCGTTTCCTAGGCCCCGTCCCTTTCCCATCTCTTAAGTGGCGACGTTTGGATAAATAGTGGAGTGGTGCAAGATGGACAAACAAAAAGAGAAATAATGTGAATGTGGTGAACATTATTTCTGTTACTGGTCAGATGGTTCCAGAGATTCTTGCCACCTTGCTGCCGGTGCCATTGTGGCAAAATGCGCTCCTTCTGGCCCACCCCCTCCTCAGAGCAATACATTCCCCTTGTTCTATTTTACATCTATTTTACTGAAGGTATTGTTTTAGATATTGTTCAGTAATCTTGTTTGCATAAAGTGTGGCGTGGTTTGTATGGGTGGCGGTGGGCCGGTCTGAGTCAAAAAGTCAAAAGTCCAGGGCCATTTTTCCTTCCCAGTCCGCCCCGGGATGCAAGCGATGCAGAATATCAACAAGGACTTTGTTCTGGATTGTGATGTTATTGAAATAATGGACAGCGTGTGGCCCAAGGTGTGCGTGGTTGTAAAGTTTTGGTTGTTTCCTTCATCTGTAATTGTCAAAATGTGACTTATTTCCCCCTACGGAATTGTTTCCAAAACGCTGTAAACACACGAAAACACTTGCTGAAGACAGACATGTCATGAAATGCAGAGTTCACGGGGAATCTACGTTACTCTTTGCAATCGCATGAAAATATGAAGCACACTTTCTACTATACCCAAAGAACATGCAGGGAATGAAGACATAAAAGGGTAGCTGAACCTTACACCGTTTTTGCTGCCATCTAAAGGTGAAAAACCATACGTGCTGGGCTCGTCTTGGTACTAAGGGTGGGAAATAATTTGTTTAAGCATAAACAAGCAATAGGCTTATTTTATACAATGTGTCATTATCAAGAATCAAATGCTGGGTTATAATTATAGGTAATTGATTATCTCTTATTAAAATTGTGGAAGTAATGGCGTAGGATAAGAACTGTAGTATACTGAGAAGACCACTAGATGGCGGTCTGTGTAACAGGCCACACTAGACCACAGTGCCTGGGAGACTGAGGCACCAGTAGATTTTGGAAACCCAGAACAATGTCTTAACAAGAAAATAAGGGTGTATGGTGGGATATGGTCTACAATCAAAGGTGTGGTTTAACATTAAGCTCCACAATAGGTGGGGTCAAAATACAGTACAAAAGAGGGGGTTTTGGACTGGTTGCTTCAGTTGCTCCAGTGACCAGTTCGGTATGTTGTTGTGTCCTTTTGTGGAGTATTAACAATCTACTCACATCAGAGTCGTAAGTATTGGACATTGATTGACTCTTGAATCTTTGATTCGGGAAGGTTGCTCTCTTGTCCTCATCAGCAGTTGAGTTTGACCGTCCTCCCTCTGGGTCTTCAGGTGGGTGTAGAGGTCGATCCTGGAGCCGCATAATGGCTAGATGCCTGCGCGTGGCAGCTTTTTACATGGAGAGGCTGATGCGCCTGCAGCCATCACATGGTCCTTGGCAGGGGGTGGCCAGAGTCCAATGGCATGGAAGAGCCAAGACGATTGGGGACCGCCCTCTGTTGCAGCCTTCATCCACCTTCACTGCCATTGTGACTGGGAGACATCTTCTGCCGGTTCTGCCATTGAGGCCTTTGTTGGTGTTAGATCGCACTTCATCTGGAACCTCCCCCTTGACCAATCCGCCTCGGGTGACCCTACCAGGAGCCAAGCTCCAGATGGCGTAGCTCTTGGGATCATTGGTACAGGCAAGCTTCTCCATCACAGCAAGGTGGCGATCCAGAAGAAGCTCTCTGTACTCTGTACCCCAGAGCAGAGACAAGAGCTTTGGGAAGGTCTTCAAAATGGCGGCCCAGAACTACTTCCGGTTCCAGCGAGGCTTGATGAATGAGGAAATATCAAATGAGAGGCTTGAGATGTACCCTGTGTGATGTTAGCATAGCCGGATAAACATACAGCTAATGAAACATGTCTGTTTGATTTAGGTGTAGCAAGAAAGAAGAAAGCCACTTTATTTTTGTCATTGTAATGTTATGTTACAGTGGAATTTGTCTTGTGCATCTTCTTCTTCCGGCATCATCCGACTATGATGTTGGCCGCCGTAAAACATGCTCAACAGCTGTCATGTTGCTAAGCATATTTGGGGTTTTTTGGTAAAATAGACAGTGGTTTACCATTGCCTTCTGCCCGCAGTACAGGAGACCAGATACTAGAGTTTCCAGCATGCCTCCTGTTGTCCTGAAGCTACCATTGGCCAGACGGTTTGGCTCGTCCACCAGCTACAGGTACTACGCTGCTGTTGCCCAGTGTAGAGCAGGTCTATATAAAGGCGACCTTCAAACGCCTTGTCACAGTGCCATCATGGAGCTGAATATGGAGCTGCCAGGGAAGAGGAGAAGAGGAAGGCCAAAGAGGAGGTTTATGGGTGTGGTGAGGGAGGACATGCAGGTGGCTGGTGTGGCAGAGGAAGATGCAGAGGACAGGAACAAATGGCAACGGATGATCCGCTGTGGCGCCCCCTAACGGGAGCAGCCGAAAGTAGTAGCAGCTCACAGCAAAATCAGACAGACCTATTGTCCATTTTATTAGCTGCTGCTGGCAGCACTTGGTTTTGCACCTTTAGATGGAAGAAAACACACAAAAAGGGTATTGGGTTTAGTTATTCTTTAAGTGGTTTATTAAATGTGTGTGTGTGTGTTCTCCAGAACCTGTGCCCCGCCCGGACCAGCTGACTGACTGTCCTGCCGACCTCATCCCTCCTGAGCTTCCCCCAAAAGACCCTCGCAGGAGGCAACAGCAAGCCAGGGTAAAACAAAATGAAATAACAGGAAATAATCCTGTGGGAGACACGAAAAAAAAGTTTGGTAACTCGTTCATATTATAGATTAATAAGCTTTTAATCAATCTGGAATTGATTATATTCCGAATTCATTGAAAGTCACCCAGTAAATAGTGTCAGCTGTCAGTCACAGCTGTCAATCACAGCTGTCAGTCAGCTGTGATTGACAGCTGGTGATTGCTTATGGCATGAAACAGGCTTGTACTGTCTCATAGAGAATTTACTTGACTAACTGGATCATTTTGCTCCTTATTTGTTGAGCACTTTTCCTACCATTGAGTGTTTCTTTTAACAAAGTTATATATATATATATACACATATGACACATAACATAACATAAATATGACATAAATGGCATAAATACTCCTGTCATAAATGAGAGAAAACATTTTATCTTGCTATTAGTTTGAAATTAAGCGTGGGTTTCCTCCGGCCATACTAAATTGTCCCTAGGTCTGAACATATGTGTGTGTGTGTGTGGGCCCTGTGATGGACTGGCGGCCTGTCCAGGCCGTCTCCCCACCTGCCCCCCAGTGGCTGCTGGGATAGGCTCCAGTACCCCCGCGACCCTGAGAGCAGGATAAGCGGTTAAGATAATGGATGGATGGATAGATTGAAGCTTATCCAGAGCAACTTACAGTAATGTGTTCTGAGGGTGTAGGTTTAGCATTTAGCATCTTTAGCATCGTACTTATGACTCGTTTTCATATCTTTGCAGTTACACAACGGTCACAGTAACATAAGAGACCCTTGTTGCTGTAACGTCACACCAATGGAGAAGAACTATCTCATTCCATCACAGATGCAGGAATAATGTTTAAACAAAAACCTGCAAATGAAAAACAAAGACAGAAGGAAACCCCTCCATTTGCATAGGTTTTACACATTGTTCAGCTGTGAGTGAAGGACGTATCGGTCTTTTTAGTTGTATCTTCTGTCTCTTACAGAAGTGTTTTTGTGTTTTTCGTTGTTTTTGTATTCTCAGGAATCAGCTGAATGTGTAACTCCTGTCCTGAGGAAGCCCACTGTGAGTGTTATTCTCCTTACAAGACCTCCCCCCCCCCTCCATCTCCATTTAAAATGCATGCAAATAATGCAACAAGTTACGTATATATATAGCCTCATATCTTACAATCTGATTTTTACAACTGTAAGAGGAAAGAAATGAACAGGGTTCAGTAATTGCGGTTGGTTCCAGTGCAGCTTGAGTGACAGGTGAGATGAAGCCGGTCAGCAGGGTGAACATCACACGTACCCTCCCAATGACCGGCACAGTAACCACATTTTGCAACCGTTGCTCTTCGGCTTTGGGTCAGAATCGATAGTGTGGCAGCTTTCTTTGGTGTCATTGAACTTAACCCCTTAGCCGTTCATAGTTTGTCACAGATCTGCAGATAATAAAAAGACGGCCTGCGTTTCACCTCCAGGTCAGTTTTAAGAAGGTCTTCCACGGCTGTCCTCTCAAAGTCATCTGCTCCACAATCTGGGAAAACCCAACCAGCAAAGGTCAGCGCTGAATACCACTCGCCGCTCAGGAAGCACCAAACTGCCCCTCACCCTCTCTGTCTGTCTATCTGCCTATCTGTCTGTATACCTGTCTATCTGCCTATATATATACCTGTTTATCTGTCTGTCTATCTGCCTATCTGTCGGTATACCTGTCTACCTGCCTATATATATACCTGTTTGTCTGTCTATCTGCCTATCTAGCTGTATACCTGTCTACCTGCCTATCTATATACCTGTCTAGCTGTCTGTCTGTCTACCTATATACCTATTTATCTGTCTGTCTGTCTATCTGCCTATCTGTATACCTGTTTATCTGTCTGTCTGTCTATCTATATACCTGCTTATCTGTCTGTCTGTCTGTCTGTCTGTCTGTCTGTCTGTCTGTCTGTCTGTCTGTCTGTCTGTCTATCTATCTATCTATCTGTATACCCGTTAATTTGTCTGTCTGTCTATCTATATACCTGTTTATCTGTCTGTCTGTCTGTCTATCTATCTGTATACCCGTTTATCTGTCTGTCTGTCTGTCTATATACCTGTTTAACTGTCTGTCTGTCTGTCTATCTATATACCTGTCTGTCTGTCTGTCTGGCTGTCTATCTATATACCTGTTTATCTGTCTGTCTGTCTGTCTGTCTATATACCTGTCTGTCTATCTATCTATCTATCTATCTATATACCTGTTCATCTGTCTGACTGTCTGTCTGTCTATATACCTGTTTATCTGTATGTCGGTCTATCTATCTATCTATCTATCTATCTATCTATCTATCTATCTATCTATCTATCTATCTATCTATCTATCTATCTATCTATCTATCTATCTATATATACCTGTCTGTCTGTTTGTCTATCTATCTATATACCTGTTTATATCTGTCTGTCTGTCTGTCTATCTATCTATATATATATATATATATATATATATATATATATATATATATATATATACCTGTTCATCTGTCTGAATGTCTATATACCTGTTTATCTGTCTGTCTGTCTTATCTAGCTATCTGTCTGTCTGTCTACCGTCAAACGTTGTGTCGTCATATCTTTGTCTGTCAGGAAGGTGATTTGACTCCGTTGACTGTTTCTTTTTGCCTTTTGATGTTTTTCTCTTTTTTGGGGGAGGTGGGGTTGGTTTCCCCCCTCTTTTTCTCCCCAATTGTACCTGGCCAATTACCCCACTCTTGTGAGTCGTCCTGGTCGCTGCTCCACCCCCTCTGCTGATCCGGGGAGGGCTGCATACTACCACATGCCTCCTCCCATACATGTGGGGTCGCCAGCCACTTCTTTTCACCTGACAGTGAGGAGTTTCCCCAGGAGGACGTAGGACGTGGGAGCATCACGCTATTCCCCCCAGTTCCCCCTCCTCCCCGAACAGGCGCCCCAACCGACCAGACTAGTGCGGCGACCAGGACACATACTCACATCCGGCTTCCCACCCGCAGACACGGCCCATTGTGTCCGTAGGGACGCCCGACCAAGCCGGAGGTAATACGGGGATTCGAACTGGTGATCCCCGTGTTGGTAGATAATGGAATTGACCGCCATGCTACCCGGAGGCCCCGCCTTTGATGTTTTTATCTGCTCCATGTTTTATTGCAGCCTGTCTTTTTTCATATGATTTCTGTACTGTCCTTTAAACACATGCACTGACCCCCTGTTCCATCGACACTGACGGATGTACAGACTCAGTCACCTGAACCAGATCAACCCAAACCAAACGCCTGACCCTCCCACCACACACACACACACACACACACAGAGCATCGTTTAATTTATACTTATGTTATCACGTTGCAGTACATGTGCTTTATAAAGACAGTTTGATTATTTATGTGACTGATTGAATGAACCTGTCTGTCTCTCTGTCTGTCTGTCTGTCTGTCCGTCCGTCTCTCTCGTCATTATCACCTCAGACCAGCATCTGATCCTGGGAGCCGAAGAAGGGATTTACACCCTCAACCTCAATGGCTCTGAGGCCACCATGGAGCTGGTGAGTCAGTAGGTGGATCGTGAGGCGACATTGAACTGACGTGTAAAGTTACGCAGCATGTTATTTTATAACATGTACCCATGCTTTTGTAATGTAAACAAGGCCAAGAGAGAAATCACGGGTTAGTAGTTTGTTATACTTTTTGTTGAATTGTGTGTGCACAAAGAGCTGCAAAAACAGTAAGTAATACCACCACAGCATAAAGTGTATAAAGCATTTATTACACAGTTGTATAAAGTGTGAGGTCTCTGTCAAATGGATTTGTTTCCAGAGTGAAACATTGCACTTAAATAATGTGTGTATGTATGTACTGATGGATGGATGGGTGCATTGGAATAATGGATGGATAATGAGTGTAATGATGGATGGATGGATGGAATGATGGATGTCTCCTTTGTTTCTCCATCAGTTGTATCCAGGGAAGTGCACCTGGGTCTACATCATTAACAATGTCCTCATGTCCGTATCAGGTAAATATGCTGCAGCTCTGTTCTGCTGTTCTGCAGCTCTGCAGTTCTGCTGCTCTGCTGTTCTGCTGCTCTGCTGTTCTGCTGTTCTGCAGCTCTGCAGTTCTGCTGCTCTGCTCTTCTGCTCTTCTGCAGCTCTGCTGCTCTGCTGTTCTGCTGCTCTGCTGTTCTGCTGCTCTGCAGTTCTGCAGCTCTGCAGTTCTGCAGTTCTGCTGTTCTGCTGCTCTGCTGTTCTGCTGCTCTGCTGTTCTGCTGTTCTGCTGTTCTGCAGCTCTGCAGCTCTGCTGCTCTGCTGCTCTGCTGTTCTGCTGTTCTGCAGCTCTGCTGTTCTGCTGCTCTGCTGTTCTGCAGCTCTGCTGTTCTGCTGCTCTGCTGTTCTCCGGCAACACGTTGCAGGACGACTTGAGGCTTCTGAACAGTCTCACAGATGTGAAAGTTTGCAGAAAACTGGGAGAATTAACTTTTTTTTTTTTAATTCCTGGAAGTGAATTGAAATGTGCAACAGCAAATAGACGCAAACACTGCAAAGCACAGCGAGGGCAACACATGTGGCACAGAACGCTCGATACAAAGATAGATTTTATATAAGCCACGCCAAATATGCATCTTTTAACACTAATCGTTATTTAGCCTTTAATGGATTTCTTCCTTTCTTCTGTGCTCTCATATGCATTCACTGAAAACCTTAATGCTCCTCCATTCACCGGGTGTAGGCTGAATAAACACTTAAAGCTTAGCTAGCACACAATGCAGCTGACACATTTAAAGGGACAGCTCACCCCAAAATCAAAAATACATGTTTTTCCTCTTACCTGTGGCGCTACTTATCCATCTAGACTTTTTCGTGTTGAGCTGCCGATTTTTGGAGATATCGGCTGTAGAGATGTCTGTCTTCTCTCGAATACGGTGGAACTGGATGGCACTCGACTCGTGTTGCTCAAAGTGCCAAATAAATAAATAAATAAACAACTGCAAGAACACGTATATCCAAACTAACACATATATCCAAACTAAACAAAAACATAAAAATAAAATCACTGTCCAAGGGAACGAAGGCCAGCCAGGATGACTGTCAGAACTGCCGGTCTGCATAGGCTAGCAGTTAGCTTAGCTTGCCCCGCTTCCGCATCCTGTCAGACCGCCCTCGGTGCCTCCTCCTCAGGCACAGCTCCAGGCACGGGCCATGGTCCTTGGGCCCACTGGACGCAGCAGACCAGGTTCCCCCAGTTGATCCAACGCCAGCTCTCCCAGCAAGACACCCTCGGCACCCCCCCCCACAGACACACACTCCAGACGACACCAAAAACACCACGGTCAATGCCAGGCAAGGCCACCGCCAGGTGGTGTTACCAGAACTGGCGGTCTGCATGGGCTAACAGTGAGCTTAGCCTGCCCTGCTTCTGCATCCTGTCAGACCGCCCTCGCCCTATCAAGTTGGCCGTTAATCTTGTCTTTAGTAATGCCTCGTCTTTGTAAATTTAACTCTGTAATGCTGTTGTGTTATACATGGCTCGGCTAAGAGGACAGGTTGTTTCAGTAAGAGCCGGCCGTCTCAGTAAACCGCTACTGTGCTGTGCCTCATGCATGCAGGTAAATCGTCACAGCTTCATTCCCATTCAATGAAGGAGTTGCATGAGCAGGCACGGAAAGACCAGAGGATAGTCGCCATAACAACACACAGACTGTTACCTCGGTAATAATGAGTCTCGTTCTCTGTCTCTCTGTCTGTCTCTGTCTCTCTCTCTCATTAAAACTCCATGTTCAGACTACACCAAGTCAATTCTGACTTGTACAACAAATGTGATGCATATCTGATTTCTCTTTTTTTTATGGAAGGGTCAACAACAAAAAATGCACAGAAAACATTTTTTGAATTCTGATTTGGACTCTAAAACGTGGTCTCAGACGCGTATTCCTATACGTGACCATGTGTCTGTATAGGGAATGAATTTACATGCATTTCATGTCATTCTTTGTGGCACATGTTGGCAGAATTGGTTGGCTTGTAGTAGAACTATGTGGGGTATTATTGGGGTTGTGGTTTTGACATAAGGTAGTTGGGGGCAAAATGATATTGATGGAAGTCGATGGAAAGAATGCAAAGTCACTGATTGTAGATCTTTTTGGGGCGATGCCCATAGTCAACCTGAACCTGAGTCCATGTTGTTATTGATCAAGAGTTCAGGGTATCAGATACAGGTCACTTTCAAAAATTAATGTGATGTATCTATCTATCTATCTATCTATCTATCTATCTATCTATCTATCTATCTATCTATCCATCTATCCATCTATCTATCTATCTATCTCTGCCTGTCTTTCTGTCTTGTCTGTATTCTTATCTAGCTCTCACTCATTTATAATGATGTTAAAGATTTTCATTTAAAAACCTTTCAGCAGGTTTTAAAGATCCAGTCCAATGATTTTAATTCAGTGAGACAAGTTTTATTGTGGGATTTTAAAGTTAAAAGTGTCATTTTTTTCCGTTTCAGAAGCATCATTTGATTTGTTATAACCGTGTTAGCGCCCTCTGAACACAGACGATTCTCGGCAGGTTGAGTTCACAAGACTCTTCACTGATAGCTAGCTAGCTAGCTCGCTAACTTGCATGATGTTGCTAGGCAACTATGTAAAAAACAAACCAAGTGACAGACTGAGGATGACAATTAATTGACTGTCCAGTCAAATCAGAGGAAAGTTTCCAAGGGGACTTTGGTCATATTTTCACTAAAACAGCCGCTCTAATATTTTGGAGAACTTCTGTTAGAAAGTACAACAGGACTCTGCAAAGCGGGATTTTCTTTGCAATGGATCTTTAAGAACTTCCAGAATATATAATGTAACTTTTTTTCCTGCATTTATAGGAAATACTCAGTGACCTGTAAGATACCAGATACCAAGGGCTGCAGGACCTGTTCAGTCGGTGAGTCCAAATCTGCCAAGTGATGATACCGTTCAGTTTATTTGTATGACTACTTTTAGAATAATTCTCTCCTCCGTATATACACAGGATGTACACTGATATTTGTGTGTGTGTCAGTGTTTTTCCTTTTTCAGTAGTTTTGAAAATCTTACTTGATATACAGTACTTCCCTTTTCAAATTAATTAGCTTCAATTATTTTAATTAGGTCCGATTTGGTCTGTCGGTTGGTCCATTAGTTATTTTCCTCAGCCAGCTATCTGTCATATGTTGACACTGAAGCTTCTACCTTTTATTTTCTGTAAACAGAACATTAGCATTGTTGACATTCCATTATTGGCGCCACTAGCCTCTAGCTAACCTTATGTAACGAAATCCAGTCCCATCACTTGAGCTAACGTGCAGGGGAACTATGGAAAAAATAAGGGCCCGCATTTTCGCCGATAGTATTCCAAGATTATGTTACCTCTAAGATGAACGAGTAAAATTCAAGGTATGTCTTTCAGCAGGAAGGTAAATCTGATAAGTTTTGTCCTCTCTTGCAGCGGGTAACGTGCAGCGCGGCGTTGTCTTCCTGTGTTGTGCTCTGGAGTCTAGCGTGGTGCTGCTCCAGTGGTATGAGCCCATGCACAAGTTCATGCTCATCAAGGTATGAAACCCACCGGGTCTGTGTTAGTTCTCTGTTATCTTGTTACAAGGGCTGCACAATATGGGGCGTCCGGGTAGAATGGCGGTCTGTTCCGTTGCCTGCCAACACAGGGATCGCCGGTTCAAATCCCTGTGTTACCCTGGCTTGGTCGGGCGTCCCTACAGACACAAGTGGCCATGTCAGCCGGTGGGAAGCCGGATGTGGGTATGTGTCCTGGTTGCTGCACTAGTGCCTCCTCTGGTCGGTCAGGGTGCCTGTTCAGGGGGAAGTGGAACCAGGAGGAATAGCGTGATCCTCCCATGCGCTACGTCCCCCTGGTGAAACTCCGTACTGTGAGGTGAAAAGAAGTGGCTGGCGACTCCACGCATATTAGAGGAGACATGTACCCCCCCCCCTTCTCTACCCAATTGTACTGGACCAATCACCCCGTTCTTCCGAGCCGCAGACTACCACATGTCTCCTCTAATATACGTGGCGTCGCCAGCCACTTCCTTTCACCTGACAGTGAGGAGTTTCACCAGGAGGACGTAGCGCGTGGGAGGACCGCGCTATTCCCCCCTGTCTCCCCCCCCCCCCCGCCTGAACAGGCGCCATGACCGAACAAAGGCGGCGCCAATGCAGCGACCAGGACACATATCCACATCCGGCTTCCCACCTGCTGACATGGCCAACAGTGTCCCCAGGGACGCTCAACCAAGCCGGAGACAACACGGGGATTCAAACCGGCGATCCTCGTCTTGGCAGGCAACGGATCAGAACGCCACGCCGCGCCACTCAGACGCCCACAGACTTACACCTTAATGTGCCGGATTCGCGGGATGTCCCCTGAATCATGTGCAGATGTTGTTGTTTCAGCTTTTCTTTCGCTTTGGTTTTGTTACGCTGTGAAGTGAAACTCTGGTGACCTCTCGCCGCGTCCCTCCCTCCCTCCCTTCTCCCAGCATTTTGACTTCCCCCTGCCCAGCCCCCTGCGGCTGTTCGAGATGCTGGTGATTCCCCAGCAGGAGTACCCGCTGGTCTGCATCGGCATGTCCCGAGGCCTGTGCCCCAACCAGCCAGTCGTCATGGAAACCATTAACCTCAACTCCAACACTTCCTGGTTCACCAGCACCGGCCTTGGTGGGTGGAAATGAGTTTGTTAAATAATGCTCCATCAGTCCAGAGTAAAGACTGATATATTCACAAGTGTTAAACTCGGTAGTTTCTTCTATCCCCCGGTTGGCGGTCTCATGTAGGGCTGCAGGTCAAGGGCTTCAAAAAAAACAAACAACACATCAGACCGAAGACACAATGACATTCATGATAAGTCGATGTAAAAACATGCAAAAGTGAAGCGTGAACACGTCGGTAATAAAGCAGCCCGGCCAGCACGCCGTCACAAACGACACGCAGACTT